>NC_143013.1:27342948-27435448 GCF_055824585.1 Amblyomma mixtum | reverse complement strand
GACAGAGAGATTGGGGCGGGGGGAAGGGGGGGGGGGGGGGGGGGTGAAGAAACTCTGGAGTACACACAAACTACAGTGTTCTGACGAAAACTTCGTTCTGTCTATCGCCCGGCCAAACAACAACAACAACAAAAACTCCTCGCCCATTGCCTGTATTGCCCACACTAAAGAGTTCGTGCTACGATTTCAACCTGTAGAAGACCTTTTGACTTCATCAAGATGAGAACGTAGAAAGTATCGGCGCTTTCGAGCTTGCGTTAGGGATGAATTCTACCCGAATAAATTACAAGTATTTCAACGCCTAACCGGGCCACTTCCATCAGCCACTACACTCCTGCCATTGTTTGTCGTTTATTACCGGTCAGAAAAACGCGGGGTGCCTTCCTCTAAAAAGCGGCTACATCGACGTGGTATAGCTAAAACAATGCGAAGAGCATTCACTGCCCGCACCAGAGGGCTGCACTGGACACATGAGCTGTCACGGGACCGGTCAGGTGCCTCGAAGCGTTTAGGAAAGTCATACAGTGTGTTCGCTCCCGACAGTCTCGGTGAACCTTTCCCCGGAGTTTAAACCTGCGTGGCTAAATGTTTCGCGTGGGATACCAACTATCTGCGCCTAGTGCACAATAAGGTAGAACAAAACTGGCCTCACAGTATGCTTTTAGATGACATAAAAAAAAGACCATAAAACGGCTTTCCAGTCACGTAGTACTGAGTTCCGCGGCTGAGTACTGAGTACTGACTTCCCTTTTCTGAGTTCAGCTCGAAATGGCGCAACTGACAGGAGCACTCGACACTGGGAAGCATTATTGCATGTACGAACCTTCAACCACATTCTCGAGCGAAATGATGAAAGTATAGCTAGACGCAAATGGCGATACGCTTCCCTCTGCAGAACGCGCACGTGTCGTTGTGGGGTTGCTGTTCATTACGAGAGGGTAAGGGACTGTCATAACGACGCACGTGCGTCGCAGCAACGCTTGCGTGCGTGTTCACTGCGACACAGATCTCATTCGCATTCACAGGCGTGTGCAGTTAAATCGACGTGGCTTTTCAGGCGCACTCTGCACGACTACTGTCTCGCAGAGTCGTGAAATTTAAAAGAACGAAAAAAAAAAAAGAGATTGACAGGAGAGATGGAGCGTTGTTCTTCGGTTCGGCGTGTAATTCAATCAGCCGCCTGTAATTGGAGCCGCGCCGCTCCGGAGGCCCAGCAATTAAAGCGGGGGTGCGCTTCTCCTGGTCTCCTCGAATTTCACACCGCCCCCCTTACTTTTTCTCTGCAGGCTGATGCCGTAAGATCTGCTGTCAGAGCATGTCTTCCTTTCTCCCTTCTTCTGTTCTTTTCTATCTATCCCCCTCGCTCGCTCTATTTTCGTTTCCTGCACTGGCCGCCCTGTTCTCTCTTTCAGCGTCCTGCGTCATTTAAAAGGTACCGATTTTATAAAAGTTACTGTGCCATATGATACGCTTCCAATCCCATCTTTGCGTCGTGCCTGGCATCCTCAGTGCTCCTTATCTATTGAGACGTGTTGCGAACTCGGTAGCTTGAGGCTAAATTCACAGTGTAGATGAATAATCAGGCTGCAACCATGTAGTGCCGTAGGCAAGAGTTTGCGGTATGCTTGTTCGCGGACCAAAAAAAAAAAAAACTGTACGGTTGGACAATCAGGCAAATTAAAAGCATTGTAGCACAAGGGAACATGCTCACTGCAACCTCTGCAAAAATACCGCGTGATTACCACGAAAAAAAAAAGGAATAGGAAAAAACAGAGCAATGAAAGACGACACTAGAGAAGGACAAAAAACCAGCGCTGACTAATAACCAAATGGTTTATTGCTATAGGTGAGGCAGCATATAAACGAAATGGCACGAGTAAAAACGCAAAATAAGCATGAGAGAAAGATACCGCACAACCACACAACTTGACTGAAAAAAGGCACGTCACTGATTAAGGTATGCAAGTTCCTTAGGTAGTAGATTTATCGATGGGCTGCTGATACAGGTGTTACCTAGCTTTTTGATATGGCAAGCCTCCGAAATGTCGTGGTCTCATCTTTATAACGGGCGATGATAGTGGTCCGGTTGAGATGCGCTTCACAATCTTCACACTCAACACAGTGCACAGCAAGATGGTTTCTGCGAGACTTGTTCTCTATATCTTTTGCATGTTCACGTATTCTATCGTTGATGCATCGTCCCGTCTCATCGATGTCGAAACTGCCACAAGAGGTCGGGATCTTGTAAACGACACCAACACGACATTGAACAAACTTCCACTTATGCTTCTTCCGGCAGCCTTTTTTGCTTCCATCCTCATTAACACGTTTGCACAATCCGCTAAGTTTATTCCTGGTTGAAAAAACTAGCCTAACGCCTCCCTTTCTCACTATCTTCTTTAGATTGTGCGAAAATTTGTGCACATACGGGATGCACACTGTTCTCTTTCTTTCTGCCTGACCTGCATCGGTGCGCTTGATCTTTCGTAGACTACATTCAGCAAGCAGGGACTCAGCAACATTTGATACCATCTTCTTGGGGTACCCTGGTGCAGATAGCCTGCTCACCTGTACGTAGAAACTGTCATTTTGTCTGATGCAGACATGATCTTTGCAGTGCGGCTCTTAGGCACGCCTTGGCGATACCGCGCTTAACAATCTTCGAGTGAGCTGACCGGAAAGGACCGCGGCGAGTATGCCCAACAAATCTCACCCGGACCACTATCATCGCCCGTTATAAAGATGAGACTACGAGGCTCATTTCGGAGGCTTTCTATATCAAAAAGCTAGGTAACACCTGTATCAGCAGCCCATCGATAAATCTACTACCTAAGGAACTTGCATACCTTAATCAGTGACGTGCCTTTCTTTTATTTATTTATTCACGTTGCCTCACAGGCTCCAAGCATGGAGTATTGTGTGAGGGGGGGATTACATAAATAGGGGTAATAACAGGAGCATGATTGACATGATTATATAATGCTGATTGACTGTTAGTACTCATTAAACAGTAAGAACATCATTACACAATGCCAACTGACTGTTAGTACTCACCATAAAGCAATAAGAACATCATTACACAATGCCAACTGACTGTTAGTACTCACCATCAAACAATAAGAACATTATACAATAGTTATTGACGCGTCAGTAATTAGAAAAAATGGCTGTTATTTCGGTCCTAAAAGAAGCTGGATCACGAATATTGACGATGTGTTCCGGAAGACCATTCCAGTGAACAATAGCCTGCGGCAAAGCGGATGAATTGAATGCAACGGTTTTACCTGAAAGGCGTTTGAAGCTGAGATGGTTGTTTAAACGGCGCGAGGTGCGGTGAGGTTGGGCAAGAGGGAGAGTCGAATGATTGTGTGGTTGTGTGTCAAGTTGTGTGGTTGTGCGGTATCTTTCTCTCATGCTTATTTTGCGTTTTTACTCGTGCCATTTCATTTATATGCTGCCTCACCTGTAGCAATAAACCATTTGGTTGTTAGTCAGCGCTGGTGTTTTGTCCTTCTCTTGTGTCGTCTTTCATTGCGCTGTTTTTTCCTATTCGTAAAACATGTACCAACCAGCCCGTATTTGCCCGCTTCTAAAAGAAGGAACAGTGCTTTTCTCCGGGAATCTCTATGGTTCCGAAATGCCATTACTCTAGAAGACACTGACGTTTATCAGCTTGTGTAGCTTCTCTCCCGTTTAGGGAACTTGCTTTTTTCCTTCAGTTCATCTCGTTGCTCCGTAGCTCCGTGATGAACTATTTTACTTCGTTGTTAGCGAACAAAGTCTGCCCATCTCTACTATCTAACTCTGAGCGGTCTAGACGCAACATTTGAAGTGGCCGTCTGTTGTTTGTGTTGCCCTGCACTGTGAGGTACGATGCTCTGTTGAAAGAAAGCGCTAAGGAGTCTGGTTGGTTGCTGATTTTGCAGTTTCTTCCGCATTCGTTAGTCTAGCCTGCTGTATGTGACATTCTGATATTGCATGTCTTCAAAAGAAAAGCCAGAACTGAAAGCACGGGTTTGCCGCAGCCGCCGAGACGAGAGCCCAGTACCTGTTCCGAAACATTAATGTGTTCCCCTATGTATTTTCTCTCAAGGCTCCTGTGTGAGTACTTTGTTATAATCAGCAGACCATAAATTGAAAAAAAAAAACAAAGAAAATTACACCCTAACTTTGCGCGAAAACATCAGCATATTTGAGCTTTTGTTATTTTTAGCCTCTAGGCTCTGTCTGTCTATGGAAAAAGTAAAGGACAGAAAAATGCCCATAAACTTTTGTTTAGACCACAGGCGTCGCGCGTGCCGTAATCCGCAAGCGTTGAAACGGATGTAGCCTTGCAACGAAAAAGCATGGAAACGCCCTCCATAACTAAGTAGTCAGTTCGCAACGTCCCGGATTTTTGTAACGCTTCATCGCTCACCAACATACGACTTTATTTTCCAAAAAAACTGGGATTTCGTTTCGAGTGAAATGAGGTTAAACTCGGGCCCGTGAGGATTTTCATACGTCCCCTCGGTAGGGTTACTGCGTTGAGTTTTCACATTGCTCCTTTGTCTCTGTTTCCCCGCCTCTCTGTCTTCTCTTCATTAAAGAGCCGTCAAACCGGCACCAGCGCTTGCCGCACGCGCTCTCAGCCTTCGCAGGATTTCCGGCACATGCATAGGCGGGATTACCGCGGCGAAAGCGTGCCAGAAAAGGGAACGCTTCAACGAAGCCTGCCGCACCGCACACGTGGCGCATTGCGCACAGTCGCTGTGCTGCGTGACAGCTCTTCTGTGGTTCTCCTTTGGTCTCAGGTCGGGCTATGCGGCTTCCCTTTAATTGAAATGCATGATGTGCATTCTTGTATGTTGTCCTTAATCATTTTGCTGGCGGCCTGCTTCGCATCAGCTGACTCAGTGAAGCCTTTCTTTCTGTACTTGCTTTCTTTTTTTTTGTCGGGGTGCTGGCGTACTCTAAGCTATTTGACTGTAGCCCTTATGTGGATACAATGCCACGAATGCGCTAAAAACAAACAAGATTTTTTTTGTTGCCTAGTCTTCTGGATCAGAGGCTTTCATGGAGAATTTAGCTTGGTACAGTTATTCTAATTTCCGCCGGATGAGTCGCAGGGGGCTTGGGATTATGAACACGTGGATCTCCTGCCCGAAAAAAGAGATAGAAAAGAAGGCGCTACTCTGATTTTCTTCTTGTTGGTTTCAGTCTGTTTCACGCGTGCTAACAATCTTCTCTGCGCCCAGTGTACCCGTAAGTATGAGTCCTTTTTCTTTTTTGTTCTGCACTGACACTGCCGCATTACAGGCTGACGCTCAGTACGGAAGCCTCCTCACCCAATCCTCTTAAGACCCACTGTTCCGAGCCGAAATGCCCGTTGACAAAGTGAAGGGAGCTATTTCTTCGCCTCCACGTTCAGCCTCCGTAACTCGCTTATTATCTGTCAGCGGATTCTCGGAGCGGGTCACTTCCCGGTGGTGAAGATGGTCCCTGACCGCTGTATCGGATTCGCCGACGCTCCTCAGCCGCATCCATCATGTTCCCCTGAAAGGAGGAGGAGCGTATTTTTTTTGCTTTTCTGGAGGGTCGGAATGCGCTCCGACAGCATGGACACACTGTGAGTCCCGTTTAACGTCTTGCTCCTCGAAGTCTATTTCGCTCTCGCTGAGGATTAGCCGAGTCGCAGGCAGACGCATATATGTCGGCTCTCAGAGCCAAGATGGAGGAGCGCCTTCTTCGTTTAATGAAAGTGTCGTGTATGTCAAGAGATGAGTAGCGCGTCGCTGGCATGCGGGTCTGTGACGGTTACGGTCACAACATCCCTGTTGTCGGCGTCGTGCGGGTCTTTTTGGTTCTGTAATCTGTCCAGCTGTCTTGCAAAAGCTTCTCCCGGCGTCTATACCTATGTACAGGGGCTGAACTGCCAGCTTATATACAGGGTCCGAACTTGCAGAATTCCCTGAGCATAATATTTGTGATTGTTTGTCGTCTTCTATTGTAACTAGTCAACGCACAACGCTGTGCATTCGCTTTCCTGATTCCCTTACTCTAGCCCTGTCTTCCACAGCGCCGCTTGGAATCAGTAATACTGAGTTGCAGACACAACTAAAGCAATTTTTCAACGTGGACTTGAGCCCTGTTTGGAAGGCAGCCGGAGTAGTAGTTGTTCTTGGCGTATAGTTAACCGGCTCTAACTACTTCGTGAAGTAATTACTTCGTCGCCGCAGGAATTACAGAGGTTTCCAACGCGTGCGGCTGCTGTTCTTGGGTAATTTTTCATTAAATCAGGATTTCAATGTTGGAGCTTCTAATGCAGAGTGTTGGGTTTGGGAGTTAAGAGGGTCAGGTTAGAACTAACAACGCGTTACTTTAACAAGACTGGCTCAACTGCGCCACGTTTCAACTGCATGAACCGGGAGATTTCATAGTAGCCTGGCATTTCCATCGTTGTGGGCGTAGGTTTTTGAGTAAATGCAACGCTTCTAGCCCTACTTTTGAATAAGTTAACGTCCGAAGCAGATTAAATTAGACTTTGTCCTTCATCAAAAGGCTGCTTGAAGGGAGCAGCGAGTTTATATTTTGAAAAAGTAAATTTTTCAAGTAACGCAAAACTATCTTATTTACATTACTCGCAAACTGCAGCACGTGAGGCATTATGAAACCGCTTATAATATGCGAGAACTTCTTTTGCGAGTGACAAGCGAGTGACAAGATGGATAGAGGAGTCGGAAATAGCTTTATGCGCATAATATTTGCCTGAGCTGCATTACCTACGTACTCAAATTCACCCTGAATTAGGGATTTCTTAAAATGCAAACCTCCTTTGTATATCGACTTCAGTATTCGTGTCACGGCGGCAGTATCAACGGAGTATCATTTTGTCATTGTCGTTCCCATTTCGCAATAAGCTAACATCGTTTGACTTCATTGATTTTATCATACTGGAAACACCTGTGCACCGGAAGGCACGGAAAAAAATCTTGGAGTGAAGCTGTAGTCTTTTTAGGCTCTAGCGTTAGTATAGTCATTGCATGGTAACTGCATGCCATATGCTGTGCTCTTTCTGTACTGAAGCGCTATCGCCCCCCCCCCCCCCCCCCCCTTTTTTTTTTGTTCGTACTGACACAAGTTAACGCGCATTTCCCGATTATTGCCTTTACGGCATGACAGTCGCTGTTCTTTATTTGCTCTTCTCGGCTGCATCCTTCCATTTCCTCAGAAAAAAAAAGGAAGAAAGAAACAGGGGCCCTCTTATTCGGACGGTATATAGCCCGAGACAGGTCTGCGCTATACCCATCTGCTATAGCAGACGATTTCGTTTTCGCACGATCCTTTTAGGCCGCTCTGCTGACCATAGATATCGGAGTCACTTTCCATTCAGGCCTGGCCGTCCCGATATAATTCATTTTTTTTTTCTCTTCTGTTTCTTTCGCGAGCGTCCTCAATACCTCCTTCACTTTCTATTCTGTTACCCTGCTTTCTTCTCTTCCTCGCGATAGTGGTTCGTGTCCATCCTCTTTCTTTGTTCTTCTGGCCGTCTGTCACTGTCGATTTCCTCTTCGTATTTCGTGCATTTTTTGCTCCTGTTGTTACACTTTTCTGCGGATGTTGGTCTCCCAGGGACGCGGCCTGACGGTTTTATTGGGTCGGCTTTGCGGAGCGTGCAGTGGCCTATTTATTTATGTCTCCGGTGAATTAATAACTGCTCGCGGGGAATAACCTTCCCGGCCGCCTTGTCTTCGGTTCGCGAGCACGATATCACAGAGGCGAAGCTCGGATTCAACGCCGCTGTTGTTGACCTAAGTCGGAAAAGCAAAAGGACACGGGCATTCTTCTTTGTACTCTTGTTCTCCTCCAAAAGGACAGCAATGAAAAGCGTGCCGAAGGAAGCGGGGACAAGGCAATGTTTTCTCTCTCGTTTTTGTTTGTAGGCTTGCTGGCTGAGCTACGCTATAACTTCTGTGTTCGTAGACGAAGAGATGCTTGTTTTCCAGAGCGTATACCGACCATGCACGGCTCTTCTTCGGCATCGCTTTGGATCTGAGTGGTTGTTTTCTTTCGTTTTTTTTTTTGTTTCGACGGTGTTCACAGCGTAAACAGTCCTTCCTCGCCAGAGTTTCTGTATAACATTTCCCACATTTATACCTCCGAATGCTCTGTATTCGCGTTTCATCCTTTTATGTCCATTGTTCGTTCCTCTATTTATTCTTCACAAGGTGTTCATGTGCAGTTCTGTGTGCCATACACTATAAAAACGTAGTATTTTCAGCTAGAACTGCTTTTTGCCATTTTATGCCACGAAGACACTGTAGCTGCGTGTCTGGTCGCCATTTGGTTTTCCGACTGCGGTTGTTTTTGTTTTTTTTTAAGCATCTTGTACCCACCCAACCTGCGACCTCCATGGTCGAGCTCTCATTAGCATTGCTTAGGAAACGGAAGTGTGGCCCCTTATTTGTAATATTTGCAGTGTAGACCGTTGTAGCGAAGTACGTATTGTTTCATGTGGCGCAATTTGCTGTTCAACGAGTATAGTTCGGGTACAGATGCGTCACGTGATCTCATTAGTGCAACTTCAAACAACTATCCCCCAAAAGCTCGCGTGGTACTAGACTCTAAATAACAAAACATGCATACATTAGGATATTTAGGTTTAGGAGCTTTACTGACCAGGATATGACCTGAAGTAAAGCTCTTGCTCAATGCAACCTCTCATTAAGCGTAGTGCATTGCCCATATGTCACTTTGCGAAAAAAATTTTCTATGCACTGGTGATGCTTCTCCGATCCTCTTATCCCTTCGTCAACATTAATTTATCGCTCACTTTCTGCACCTTCGCTGTAGACAAAGGCGTCTCAACTTAAGCTGTGAGCCTTATGCTTTTGATGAAGTGATTTCTTCTTCATTTGTAAATATTGTCCGCTAAAAAAAAAGGAGGGGAGGTCTTGACCTAGTGCTTATTATGCGACCTACATTTGAGCATTACTGCAAATCCACCAGCAGCGCTCCTTTACTTGGGTCGCATTTCAGACCATAAAGGCTCGAAGCTGGGCTGAATAATAAAGCCGTTGGAGACCACGGCGCTACTCAATTACTGTCTGCCGTACAAGGATAAAGCATTGCTTTTTTTTTTTACATTCCCGAGAGCTTGTTCATATTTTGTCCCTGCCTCAGTGCAGGGCTACGTCAAGGAGAGCTCAACGTAATGCATCGCTCATGCGAAAACATGTTGTGTATATCGCGAGCATCAAACGCAGAAAGAAACGAAGGGTTTCTTTTTCCTACTTACGTGAGGGCATTTTTTTTCGTCCTAGTTGTCAAGGGAACAATATATAAGCTATAACAAAGGCCGAAGCTCACGCGGCTAAAGCCTGCTTAGTGAACGTTGTTTCAGCTTTTCGCGACCCTCTCGCAGTAATATAATAGCGTAGAGGGCCCGTCGGTGGCTTTAGAGGCAACGATCCAGTTTTAGGGCAAGCACCCAAACTAAAACGGGCGGACACGTGGAGAACGCCGCTATTATCTTAATTAGTGGTTGCCGGACACTTCCGCGCGGGCCTGCTTGTTTTTTCGCGCTTTGTTTTCTCGAGCGGCGGCTCGACGCCTGCTTTCAGCGATAAGGACTCCGCAGTGCAGAACCCCATAGTCTGCGCAAAAGGTCAGAACACCAAGCGGCAAACTTTACGATCACCCGCAGTCGCTGTTTGCATTTGGAGGCTTTGGACAAAAATAACAAATTAAAAAGGAATCCCGTAAGCTTTTAGCAGTATCAAGTGACTTTCTTTGTGTATTGCGGTCGTTTGACCGCGGGCTTTAGAATATAGTGTAAGTAGTGGAGTCGATCTTCGAGTTATCGGACTCTCTCCTGTTTCTTTTTAATTTTGACATTTCGCTTTTTTACCGCAGGCTTTTCGTGAGAGACGGATATTGTATTCTTAACCTAGGCCAATGTACGAAATCTGAAGCAAACAAAAAATAGGGGGAAAGGGAGAGAGAATGAGCGAAAGGAATGAAAGAAGTGTGATGTTGGCGCGAGTATACCTTAGCGGTATGGAGCTTGGTTTTCGTCCTTACACGAGAATAACCTGATGCTGCGGCAATGTAATTCGGTCTTTTTGTAGACATTCTGAGCAGGACAATTGTAGCGCGGACTACGGACTCACGGTTGGCCAACCGGTTGTGGTTTCAGCGCGTCACGGCATCAACTTTCGTATACGGCAGCATACACAAAAAAGAAAAAGACGTCCTTAGAGAAATTTTTCATCGTATCTTAGTTTCACAGCAAATACTTGAAGCTCGTTGCACCGAAATCTTTACGCTATGTTGTCCGACGTGCCTGCGCATTCGACTGATTCCCTCTTTTAGCCATTTATTTGTTAATATTTTATTTATTTATTTTCACTGCAGCCTCACATGAGGCTAGGGCAGGAGGTTAGAAAACGAATGCACAAACGAATCATAACAGTCATCGGCACATGCCATACCACGAAAGCGAAAGGAAACGCAAAGTAAGACCAAATCTGAATTTAGGCATTGATAACGTTACAAGTTGGAAAATACGAAATAATGAAACGCAACGGGAAAAGAACAAGAATCGGATCGAACTGCGGAGGCAAATTCAGGGCCAACAGACCTGAGCGGTCAACCAAAAGTTAAAGAACTTACACTTTCTTCTTTTTTGCTTAAAGGACAAAGAAACGAGATCTAACTCATAGCTCATGTCATCGTTTCGTGCCCAGGTAATATGGTATAACGACTGTTTTTATGTGATAGAATTTAAGTTTTCGCCTCACAAAGAAATTCCGGCTTCTCTGTCACGAAATTCGCTGATTTATTGATAGGCCACGTGACCTTGTGACGTCATCACAATCTGCCCCTCGGATAGTGAGCAAGCTGCCCACCGTTGCCAAATTAAGCACAATTGCCACCTGCCCACGATGGCGCTGCTCATGAGCCTTACGGCAGTTAGGGAAAAGAAACCGAGGTCTCACAAGCCCCACGGTGACTGTTTTGTTTTAAGCACGGTGTCGATATTACAGGCTCCTCGTGCGCCTTGTGTCAAGCCAGCGGCGTTCAATGTTCCACCTTATCGTTGTTGTCCTTCAGATTAAAGCCATTGCAAGACTAAAAAAAAAAAGACGTCGAATTTGCGGCTAGTTTACGGTCTGAACACTTAAATAATTTTTGTTTTCTCCGTGCCACTTTATCTAAGGCTCCCCTCGGTACCAGGGTCTGTATGTAATCCAGCAACCTCTTTGACTGTGCACGCATAAAACGACAGAGGGCTGAAAATCGGGCCGCATCTCTTAGATAGAGCTGACACAGAACAGAGGATTCTCCGTGACCATAATGGCAAAAGGTTATAGCTGCAATCTTCGTGAAGCAATTACGGCTTGGACAAACACGTCAAGGAAACTTTGGCGACTCTTTCGAGCGTACTGCACGAGGGAAAGGATATCGTTACCCCAGAGGACACACAAAGCGTTGAAGGCGTTCGGAGAATGCTCGAACAAAAGTTGGCGAGATTTAATCAGACGCGACAGACAGGCAAGTAACGTCAGCCGAGACAAGACCCTCCGCAAACCCGAATCCTCGTCCTGCGTGTTTGTGAGATAGGATGACAGAAGTACCGGTAAAGACACAGAATATTATCTATGATCAAATTTTATTTCCTTTTGCTTATCCTTGCCATTCATTTCGCTTATCCCTTTTCCTCTGAACAGGGGTTTTCTTGTTTTTGGCTGTTACCTCTCTCCTTTCAGCGTCTCACCGCAGCGCCCGTAATCAATTCGGCTAGCTCTCATATAAGATCCCGATGCGTTATGGGAATCGTTTAGCTCGCTTGGGCGCGGGGGAAAAACAATTTGCGGTCGCGCGATGGCTCTTTCCCTTAACGACGTTTTCATCTAGCCCTCCGAGATGCCGGCAACTGGCGCCGAGAGAGGACAGTAAGCGATATGGAGGAGCATAAAGCGGGCACACGAAAGCAGTGGAGAGCGCCGCTGTCTTGCTCGGCCTCGGTGGCTGAGTGGAGAGCCCAAGCAAGGAGGCAGCCAAGCATCAGTCGGAAGCATCCCTCCTCGCGCCGGCGGCATCCTTTGACAGATGACATCGCTGATTGCATCCGCAGGAGCAAACGGGCCGCTCTGGACATACCACGCGGTGTCGTTTTTCACTGGTAGGACGACGACCGGCCTTCTCCGTAGATAAAAATAAAGAAAAAAAAACCTTCTCTTTGTGGTATACGCCTCGAAGAGGAAGAGAGTGAAGAGTAGGTACGAGGGATCGAGAGAGAGAGAAAGCCACTCGGTGCTCCCCATTCGGAGGATCTGTTTCGGTACTTACGCGCAGTGAAGAGCACACTGCGACCGTGGGACTCACTGCGATGAGGCTTCTTGCGAAATGGCTTCTCCCACTAGAAATGTGAGCCTTTTAGACTCTCTGATGTGATTGGTGCCTTGCTCTCTGATTTTTCCTGCCCGTGGTTTCACGGAATGCAACTGGCTTTCAGTTAGCCGTCTCCAGAGTAGAGGGCATAGACACAGACAGCGGTAAACAGAGGGCATTCTGATGCTACCACTACATTCCTTCCTGTCCCAGAAGAGTCGAGGTATGTTGAAGCGTGGCGCACTTTCACTGGACGGTACCAGAAAATTTCAGCTAGTATGACACGAGTGAAATCGGAACACATCCGAGTGCTGGACATACTTCTTTCCTCGCCTTTCCGAAACTTGAGCGATATATTTCGTTTCTACCCTAGCGCGCAGCTTCATCAGTGCTGCATCGTACTTGGCGAGGTGGAGGTCGCCGTCATCGTCATCTGCCGGGCGCTGCCCTAAAGAGGTTGGGGGATGAAAGACGGACGTCGGTCAACGGGACATTCGGTGACGGAGAGCAGAAGAGGGCAAGCTTCGAAGAGAAGATGCTAGGGAGAGTGAGAGATAAAAAAAAAAGAAGAGCGAAGCAGGGAAGCGACCGGCCAGTCCAGACTTGGAGGGTGACGAATGGAACGGCGCTGTTTCTTTGAGGAGGGCATTGTTTCTGACAGCGGGGGTTTTTCCGGCATTTCTGTCCCAGGCGCCTGCACTGCTTCTTCTTCGGATGGATGTGTGTCTGCGGCGGTGATGGCGGCGTCTTCCACCACTGTCGTAGGCGGAAGCCGCAGAGAGAACCATTGCGGTTTCCGCAGGAGCGTTTCCTGGAATAGCCCAAGTACAGGCATTTTATTAGTTCCGATGGGACGATCGAGAAAGAGCTTTTATTAGAATTGGAATCGGTGGCCGTCAGACCGTGGATGATACCACCGTGCTTTGGAGTCCCTCCTGTGCGTTGTGCTCAAGCTTTATTCTGTTTCTCACAGTTTTCATTTCAATGAGCAGTAAACTTTGTGCCGACGACTGTGTTAGCTACTGTCGAGCTACCGCACCCTCGTAGAGAAGCTAGGTTTTGGAGAGACACGTTACGCGTTTAGCTGAACGGCGATGCGAAATGCATTCGGTTTATGCGTTTTACTCCGGCTTTTAAAATTTGTGGTGACAAAACTATAGCGTGGAGAAACAAAAAATAAAAGAAGCTTTCGAATAACACAAAATAAGCTTTCAAAAAATGGTAAATGTTCGTTTAGACGAACCAAATGTACTTTCAGTGTAACTGAAAATGCGAAAATGAAGAACGAGAACATGAAGCTATAGAAATGAAGAAGAAAACTTGCTATCTGTAGCAACGCTACCAGCTTAGCTGCTCGTTACAGATTCTATGACTATTTGCACAAGTGTTGATATAACGAATGCCGGTGGAGCCGCGGAAGGGCAGGGATTATGCGTATGTGCTTTTTTGTAAACCGGTCCAGCTCTTTTTATCTCTCTCTCTCCCTGTCATTTGTTTTTGTCATGTGACACCTGTCTCGAGTAGCACGGCAATTGTTTTACTTTCGAATATAGCCAAAAGTGGCAAAGCACGTGCAGCATTCGCACGCGACTCGCAGTCCAGAATTATCGCCGAGTGTTCAGTCCCACGGGTGTCGGTAACAAATTGGCTGCACTTGCGAAAGTCGGTATGCAGAAAGGAAGCCTGCCCTTGCTCGGCCGGCCTAGCCGGCATGGGCACGCTCGACAGCAACTGGTGGCAGATGCTGAAGAAGGAAAAAGCGAAAGAAATGCAACCGTCGAGACAGGGCAAGTCATCTGGATCAGGATAAAGTGAACACCCTGAAGACGGGCCCGGGAAGAACGCCGCGCTCAGGAGCGAGCCTCTCAGCCACTCTCTCATCGTCTTCGTCGTCTGCCGTCGGTCTGCCTCGCGGATCCATCACTGGCACGTCGTTTGTCGGAACTCCTTGCGCGTGGTTCCCCCCCTCCCTACACTCCACTGCAGCTGAGCCGTCTTTTTCTTGGGCGTCCATCGATCAAGCGGATTCGAGCTGTCGCCCTCCTCCTTCTTCTCCTCCTCCTTTTCCTCCTCCTCTTTAACCCTCCGACCGATGCTCGTCGCTCACGCCCTCGCACTACTGCGTCCTTCGGCACGCATACTATTCGTACCCTACTTTTCAACCGGTTTACATTTGGGTGCCTGTAAAACGTGCTTTTTTGCACAAGTTCTCATGCCGCAGAGAAGCAAGATTTACAGGCAACTAGAAATTACCGATTCTGGTGGGAATTCGTTGTTCCAACGGGAGCGTAGGTCTATTAGAATAGCTGAGGTGGTATCACTACCGCAGAAAAAAAAAGAAGAAGAAAGAACAGAAAATAGGTGCTTGCGCAGGTGACACAGTAAGTGTTTTTTTCTGACCAGTTTCCAAGGGTTCTTCTTTTTATTCTTTGTTTTTGAAGGGCACTGAAAAGACGGTGCTTTAAATTTAATACGGCTTATTTATTTTTTCATTTCTTTCGGCCGCTTTTGAGCTCTTTTCAACGTAAAGACTTAAGCTGTTGTAGGCATGGTACCGTGCACTTGCTGATTTCTGAGGTACTTTCCGCTGTTGCGCCATAAAACTCAACGCCATCTTAAAAAAGCTTCACAGATGTGCGCATCCCGTTCAGCGTCTGTAATCCTCATGGTGTAAACGCGATGTATGCGCGAGTAAGACATCTCATTAGTACTTTCGCAACTTAAAAAAAAAAGAAAACTTTTGTTGCATCACAGGCACTATCTTAACCACTGGCGCTCGAAATTGCTGCGAACTCACCTTTCACAGGCCTGAAGAATAATTTCTTGCAGATGTCGTAAGACTGGTGCCGCGCAAGCTTAACTCTCACTAACTGGCCAAGTTTAATGCACTTAGTGTTGAAGTCATCGCGTCTTGAACACGCAAAACGATGAGTCGTACGTAACTATAGTGTGCGCTCTTAGTTACGAACGACACACACATGCATGTACACACGTACAGACACGTCGGAGCACACGCACACTCATAGGAAGATCGATGCCGAGTGCGCCCTTCTATCACAGGGAAGTGAGGCCAAGCAGCGCTGAAGATGGCATCGAAGCGGTTTTGCAACTGCATGTTCCCCCATCCTCCTCTCCGCCCTGACGTTTCCCAAGAACCCTCTAGACGAAAAGTCTTCCCAGTTCTGAAGCAGGATAGACACGAAAACGTAATTTACAGTGCACGAACGCCTTAATTAAGGCTCCTGAAGCTTGGCGCTGGTGTAGGTTAACAGTTTTAGAGCACTGCCACGTCTTGTTCCTGTTTCGTTTCCCAAACTTTTCCTCGAGCCCACCCTCCTTCATTTTCACCGTCGCCTTGGCGGCTCTCCGCTACTTTATTCTCGTTCGTCGTAGCTCTGCGGCGGTGACGGCTTGCGGTTTTTTCGCTCCAAGCACGCGCGCGAAAACTGAGACCGCCACAGCGTAGCGCCTCGAAGCTTCGTAGTGGAGAAGAAAAGTAATATAGAAGAGAGCTGAGGGCGACATGATTGAGCGGCCGGGAGAAGTTTTGAGAAGGCGCGACGTCGTGAAAATTTGTTGGCTTCGGCGTTATGAAAAGCCGGTACAGCGCACGCGGCGGCTGGAGATTGAGAAAGAAGGGAAGCAGAGCAGCGCTAGGGTGCGCGCGCTCGGGCTGGCTTGAGCCGCTGCGTCGACACGGGGCTGGCTTGAGGAGAGTGGAACGTCGGCAGGTGCGACACCGGCTGCTGCAGCGGGAGACAGTTCTGTCTGGCCGTCGGGATGGCCACGTGATTTCGACTGAGGACAGCAAGGAAAAGAATACAAGAACTCTGCAGACGCAGTTATTTTCGTTCTTTGTTTGAGTACGTCATGGTTGCAGAGCTTTCCGACTGCGTGCGAATGCCAATTAAATAAAGCGTACCTGCAATGTTATGCTTGTGCTGTGCCTCGTTCGCGTCCAATTTTATGAATGGCAGACGTTTCGTTTCAAGAGGCAGATCTTTTCTTCGTTGTTGTTTACGCTCCTCTGACTCGGCGACAAGTTGCAATGAGCCTAGAGGAAACACTTCTCTCTAACTCTTCAAGCTTATTTACAGCTATTTACGCACGCACGTCAAGTGCGACCAATACAGGAAGAGAGAGTAAAAGAAAAATAAACTCTATTCTTAAAGGCTCCTCGATAGGAGCCGCGTAGGTCGCTCTGTGCTTCTTTCGTCATGTCCAGGGCCCCGACAGAGACCGCTGCCGCACAAGCTCGCCGTCCAAGCTGGTCCTACAAGACCGTGCTGGACAAAGTCGCATCGCACTGCTCTAGTGTAAGGCTTTGGCGTGAAGACACTGGCAGATTACGTTGGCAGGCCCATCTGGTATGGAATAATGCAGCCCTATCCCCGAAATTTGGACATGTATCCTCATAAGCGGTGTGATCGTTTCTTTTTCTGAGTACTGAGTGCCAGCTTCTCAGTTCTAGCCAATCACTGGTCTTGGTACTATTTTCCACTAAGCCCAACCATTTACGAGAACAAGCTAGCGACAGAATAACAGAACACCCACAAGCACCACTCCCAACGTTTACAATACGTTCTCGGAAACCGTGGGACATCGCTACTCGAAAAGGCCATAAAGCTGATCACCGACAGCGCGACGAACAGTCCGCGGAACGGGTGGCGTTCAGGCGCTCTCCTCGCTGCCGTTACAGTTTTTACTTCAATGGCTTGAACAGCCATCTGCAAGAAGCATTTAGCGGAGCCGTGCAGGCTTCTCAGTCTATTCTTACATAACAGAGCACATCAGCTGAGCTCGCCTCAAGCGTGCTTGAAACTACCGTGCGATCATCCGACGCGTCAGCTGCATCGCGGGACTAGGGACGCACTAAGCTATCTAGTGATTAGTTTTTCAACTTTATTTTGGTTCCTTTAAAGTATTTGACGTTAAGTCCCACAGAATCAGAGGAGACTTAGTAAAGACTTAGCGAGAGAATTTATTTTCCCTTCAAATGGGGCAATGTCGATGGAGCGCTGTTCTCGCCACGGTTTGCGGTTGCCGCTGGGATTTTGGACGGTTCATTAGCGCTGGTGCGCGATAAAGCTCGGAGTGTGTAATGCATTGCTCGTTTGGTTTTGTAATCAGCTTTAGTAAACCGTCACCTAGAATGCTTTCCCTGCGGCGGGATTAGAAAAATGTTCTGTCACGAAGGGCGTGGTGATTGCGCATGAAAGAACACTTCTCTGGCTCGGATAAAAAAAAAAACCACGTCGTTTTGAACTATGCTGTTTTATAAACTATGCATTAGGCTTAAGCCTTTAAGTAATGCGCTCTATTAGCCCTTCTAATAAGAGGCTTACACTGTCTGCTGCTGTGAGATGTTAATATCAAACAAGGTGTCCGTACTTCGCATATAATTCGTGATAATTTGACTTTTAATCAGCGTTATAGACAATGCTGTACAATTTTGACTGTTATAATATAATTTAAATACTTGATGAAGTTTGTAAACGGGTGATCACAGCTTCGTTTAGGCGGGATTCATAAGAACAAAGAAATAAAAATTTATCTCGCAACCTGCCTTCCTTCCCTAGGCTTGCTTCACGCTTCCAGCGTATGGTTTAGTTTCAAATGAAAAAAAAAAAAGAAATTAGCCGGTACTGATATTCAATACCCAGGCCCTCTGCGTGAAATGTGGGCACGCAACTCATAGGCCACGGAAGGCTGTTGGTCCAAGCGTGTTAGAGGGACAGCTAGTGAACGCGTTATGGTGTGCATGACTTGGTGACGGGTGGCTGGGATGTGCACTAATTTTACAGTAATTAAAAATAAGATCAAATACAAGTATGCAAATAGGCGTCAGAAATTGTGTGGAATGAAAAGTCAGTATTATGGTGCTTCACTGTACTGAAACAAATGCTTTGTAACTTGGATAAATGCTTTGTAGCCTAGAGTCGTGCTTTGTAACCTGGATAGTGATTGCCAATCTGTAATGTGATCGCTTATTATGACTGCAATCGATGACCGCGATCTGTAATGTGATTCTGGATTGGCAATCGGTGAGAAATGAGTAAGAAAAGAAAAAGAAAAATAGGCGGAGGAAAAGCTGCTATCGCATCTACTTTTAACGCGAAGTTTAAGAGTCCTCCAATTGCATTTTTTTTTATCAAAACGCTATTGTTGTTTCCACGTGTCTGCGCTTGGCAAATAAAATCATGATATAAATTCTGTAGGTAGCGTGGGAGAGTGAACAGAGAAAAGGAAATAAAGAAAGGAAGGAAGTTGGCGAGCGAAAAATAAGGCGAACAACCAGAGCAGGGACAATTTGCGTCCAACTGCTTAGTGTGCAGCTCGACTGCTCGGTTCGCTTCACACAATGGTCGCGTTCATGAGAATAGATGGCTCGGAGCGAGCCCTGCTTGTGCCTCGATCCATGCTTCTTCTTCGCCGCCACCCTTGGGAGAAAGGACCCGGGCCGCCGTTCGTTTTCCCGCGATCAGAACGGCCGGCCGGAGCCTCGGGGGGGAGTCCCAGAGTTGTTGTTGCGCCAAACAAAGGAGAGAGGGAGGCGCGTGAAAGGCGCCACAAAGGGGGTTTTATTGGAGACATAAAGGGAAAATTACTGCGGCGAGATTACAGAGCGCCTCTGCGGGGAAGCAGGCGAGGAAACGGTCAGGATAACCGGCCAATGCTCGCGCCGAAACCGCAGAGCTTGACACACGGTTGTGATGAGCGAACTACTTCTGGGAACTGGGAGCCCGGGAATCACCCACGCACCTCGACGTGGCCGAGGCCGTGCCTCGTGTGGTAAAGAAGAAAAGCCGAGCGGCCTGTCGACTTTTTTCGCATGTACGCTGCTGTTGGCCACTTCGTGATCGTTTCTGTGCAAAGGTACTCGTCGTATTTTATTTTGACATATCGATTTCGCGCTTGAAGCTTATATTCATGCTGCATCTTTGAAATAACTGTTATTAGAAAACTGTTGGAATGTCAGGTAAAGTGTAAGCACGCAGCTGCTATCGCTACCTTATTAGAACTCAATAACGCATACTGATTGGCAAGTTGGTATGACATAATAAGGTTAAATCAGGGCACCTTCCCAAGGAAGAGTTGTAAGTCAGCACTCTGTTCTGTCGAATCTTCCCTCGTTCTCGTGCCGGTGCGCTGCTTGAGCCTTGTTATATAAAACTGCTGAAAAAAACTTATGTTGAGTATCATAGCCTCGTTCCAGTACAGCCATTAATCCCCGAGTGCCCTCCTGTGTGTCGGTTGTTACTTGTGCAGACGCACCGTTGGATTGTGCAAACGTTTTCGTATACCCCTGCCGCCAACTTCGCTGGTGAATTTTCGACTAACGCTACCCGAAAAAATGGCATCACCAAAGAACTCCAATCTGCATCTTACAAAACCACATCAGTCGAGTCCGCCAGATCATTTGTCACACTTGCGCTCGTACCAAGAAGAGGAGAGGGAGACGCGAAGCCACCGTGTTTCCGCTACAACGGACCGGGAGAGAACACTGCTGAGGAGGAAATGGGAGAGGGAGAAGGAAGGCGGCAGGAAACAACTGGCCTTAGGGTAGAAAGGAAGAACGGGAGGAGGCGAGGGGGAGAGCTGACTCACGGGAGACCATTATTCTTTCAATCAGGACCGCGCTTCCAAGACGTTGACTCGGAAATCTTGGGAGGGGCTGGCCCTCGCTTCGTCTATATCTATCGGGATTTGGGCCGGACTTGGTCCAGTCGCCGCTCTGGATCAGCGAGGTCATTTGTCCGCTCGTCGGGAGAAGCCGTCCCCCTCTCCTCTGGGCGGAAGCTAGAGGGATCGGCGTGGGCATCAAGCGAAGGCAGCTTAAGCACTTTTGTCGAGCGATGGGGTAGAATAGGAGGGAAGAGAGGGGGGAGGGGGGGGGGGGGGGGGGTTGGAAATCGGCGGGATTTCTGGCGCGCTGCGCGGACGCGGAGAAAACGTGTTGGATTAGGGTGTTATGCCTTGGGCACGGCACGCAAATGTCCTCCGATTAGGTCCCCAAATGAGCTCGTTAATAGAAGCGCCGTTCTCTGAGCGGGCAGCGCTCGAAATCTTCACTTGCGGGTCACCGAATCGCCGTCTTGAACGAGAGCGACGGTGGGCTGCCCCGACGTGTTGTGCCACAATCACCGCCATCAGATTAAATCGCCCCGAGAATTTCGTAAAGAGCGAGCGATCATAAAAATAATTACAGATGCAGAAATGGGTGGAAAAGATACATACCATTCGCTGCGAATCGTCGTATTGTACAATATAAATTGGCACATGCGCTAACCAGATTATCCAGTTTCGTCACAGGACTTTAGAGGTGACTCACCTAATCAAGCAAGGCACCACTGCTTGCTCAGTACTTACGGCGAAGTTCGCCACTACTACAGGAGGCATTCATTGAGGCCACGCACCAGATGGCGCGACCGTCCTCACTTCGAAGTCCACTTTTGTTTATGGAACAATTTTTGCGCATGAAGTTTGCAGCAGTACACTTTTTTTGCAGAATGATAATCGCACGGCCTGTTCAGTGCTGCAGTTATGCGGCCACCATAACTTGCGCCGCAGCTCGAGAGCAAAACTAGCCGGCTGTATTGCATCCAGCACAGCATGCAGTTTCTTATATTAGTTGTCAAGTGCGAGGTACTCACGCACATCTGTCGTGGAGAAACAGCGCATGATTTATTGCCCAAATTCTAAAATGAGAGCACCAGAAACGCGTATTTCCACCTGCTGTAGTCGTTGAATTGCAGACGCTTTGCCAGACGTTGCTCCAGCAGAAGGAAGAGACGTCTTAGCTGCTTTATTTGCGCGACAAAACGGTCGAGTAAATGCTGTCGTGCGCTTGCTGCGCTAACGGCGGGACCAACGAGGATGCTTTGCAGTTTTGATTGTAGCAACGTAGCTCTGCTTCGAACGCACAAGACCTGATATCTAGGTTTACAGCAGGGCGATGTGCAGGATTCTGCTTATTTCTATAGTGACACGTCACTTATAAGACACAGAGATTGTAATTTAAGCTAGCTCAGCGAACAGACCCGCCGCAGTTACCCACTTTTCGAAAAATGGCGCACCGCCCGTAGGCACCCGCACAGTATAACTTGCTGGACTTGTTGGTTCACTGCAGATGCGAAGATAGAATATTGAGTCATTATAGATCTGAAGAAGCACGTAAGTCACTTGGGCTCGCCCTTTTGACAAAAACATTGTTCATTTTCTTTAGTTTGAACGCTTTCATTTCTTCGCACGTCACCAAAGTTAAGCCATGCGCAAGACAGCCCTTGACATCGGTAATTCAACGCGTGGCATTGATCCTGTGCACCGGACACCACGCCAGCGTTTTCGCGGTTGTACGAGTCGATGTTTTCAATGTACAAATACAAATTCAAATTCTTTATTTCTGCCTTCTAAAGATACAGACAGCGGAGGCGCAGAAAAAGCTGTGAGAGACAGCTTGACTGCTTGTCTGCTTCTTTTCTGTTTCACGCACTTCACGGCCGTGAGTCACGTGATTTTACAGCTCGGACAAAAATTACCCCCGACAAGACGCGGAAAACACTCGTGGTTGACTGATCGCACGAAGTAATTCGGCAATTTTAGAGTAGGGGGATCCTATCGGTTAGGGGTACAGGGGAATATCGGGACGCCAGTGTGCAGGCGCAGGCCTCCCTCGACCCTCTATTCCCGAATGCCTTTAACATGTTTTGGCGGGCTTTAATTGAATAAACAGCGCGAATGGCGACAAGCACAAGAGACAAGGAAACACTGCGTCGTCCGTTTCCTTGTCTCTTGCGCTTAAGCAAAGCGGAAAGTTGGGCAAGTTGGATAACGTTCATGATGTAAAAATAGCGCACAGGGAACACAAGGAACGCTTGTCGTCGTTCGCGCTGTTTATTCAAGAATGTCCTTAACCGATAGGGTTAACCTATACTTTAAAAGTCCCTATACCTGGCCGGCTGCGGCATCCGTTACGCGACCTCGGTCATGCCGAATGCCGCGTTGGCCGCTAGCGCCCCTTGCAGATGACGTGCAGTGAGTACCTCCCATACGCTGGACTTCCCATACGCTGGACTACAACCTGAGCGGCCAACGCCGTGTACTCTACGCAGTTCCTTCCACATATTTTCTTTTATTCCTCACTTAAGGCTCACAGATACAGCAATAAGCCTCCCGCTTCCCCCTTTTTTCGGCTTCGTTGTTTTCGCAACACGCTTCGACTGTCCCGGGAATGAATTCCATCCCTCTTACTTCGCGTCCTTTGTCACTGCCCCACCAGAATGGAGCTGCGAGTCGCTTGGCTCCGCGGGCGGTCGCGCGCCAAGCGAGCCAAGTCAAGCCGAGCGCGCTGAGCGGCTCCCCTCGACGCGGCAGCGAGCTAAGCGGCGTGTAAAAAGCGTCTCCTAGCGCGCTTTGTGGGCTCCGGTCGGCAAGAGCGCGGCGGTGTCGCGACCCCTCAGCCTTGTTAGGAAGAGACCCTGCGCCTAAGAGGCACTCGCGCCACGCTGGACGCGACGGGAAGGATGGGGGTGCCGCTCTGATGGGTGGCGTGCTTCTCCGCTGCCGAAGAAGACCTTCAGTGCGGTATCTGGCGCCGCTGTGCTATGCCTCTCCTTTCCATTCGCGTGCCGAAGAATGGAAGGGGCGGAGACATCACTGTCTCTCTATCTCGGGCGCGCGCGCGCGCTCGTGTGTGCGCTGGGCCTGGCATACAAGAAGGCGGCCCGACTAATTTGGTGCAGCTGTCGACCGGCCTGCATTGTTCCTCGCTTATTCCCCCCACCCCTTCTCTTTTCTTATATGCTTTTCTTTTGTCATCCCCTCGCCATCCATTTTTCCCCCTAGCATATTTTCAACCTTGTTGTTTCTCCTCGAGGTAGCGAACGTCCCACTGACTGTCCTTTCGCCGCCTCATCGCATGGATGTCTCGCAGAAACAGTCGCCTCGTGTCTCTCAAAGCTTTGTTGGCTTTTAGTGCGAAAGTGCTACTTAACGCGGTTCAGGCCAAAAATCTTGTGTTAAGCCTTGGAGTAACTCTGGTAAGCTCGGGTTAGTTCGGAGGAGCGTAGCGATAGCTGTAGCCAATAGGAGGGTACCCTTGGCACAATCAAGGATTCTTGCTTTCGCACGTGTACTCTGTTTAACTACGTTGAAACCCTACCACTTTTTACACCGTTGTTTTCTTTCTTTTTTTCTTGTTTGCCTCGTCATAGTGGCTCTCCGACGTGGCAGTGGTTAGTACGTAAACCTCGAGCTCGGTTAAATGTGCGCGGAAGTCAAAACAGAGGGTTGAAGATTGGTAATTAAGTGCCCTTCTCGTTTCATTTGTTTAGAACACTGCTCCCCTAGGGATGCTTGTTGGACTAACCAGTCTATGCCCACACCATCTTGGGGCATTGAGCGATCACACTCCATTTTTCTCCTGCAGAGCGGAACTGTTTCTGTGGAACTTCATTTGTGCGTAAAAGGTTGTGCTGGATCCTATGCTCCTCTATTTACCGGCAGCGTTGGCAAAGAGCGTAACGTTATCATCTTGTCAACGGGATTGCAGCGTACTTGCTTGACGAGATTCGCGCTTGGTCTTGAAGATGCAGAAAAGCTCACTTCGACGTTAGGTAACGAAAAAAAAAAAAGAAAGAAAGATTTTCTCTTATGACGGTACAACAAGCCTAAAAATTTTATGAGGTTGATTTTTTATGTTTTTTTTGCGCAAAAACAGAACTGACATCGCGACCAAAATGCAGCTGTGTAAGATCACAGTGCCTGGCGGCCGATTCAAAGCATAAGATTATCGCGCCTACTGAGTTTGCTGCCCTTGCTTTAATAACACTCATTTAAATCATATAACACCAGTTTATGTGCGTATGCAGTGTGCGGGCGGCGACGAGCAAAGTAACAAAAGGCGTAGTTAGAACAAATGCAGCGGAACTAATCGCTCTTTCTGAAAAACATAGCGCTTTAACCGCGCGCAGCTCTCTTCTTTATCGTCACACGTAGTCTAGAGCCACATCGACGTAGCAATAAAAAATAGAAAAGAGAAAAATGGCTTGGCTTTTCATGTACAGCCAGTCTTGTGGAACACCAACACGAAGCGCGAGCAACATCGATTTCTTTTTTGCTTACAGGATGAACGGCGACGTGTCGCCGCGCGACGCAAAGTGCTTGATGATCTTTCTCGCCACATTCATTACGAAGAGGCGGATAAGTGACTCGGAAAAGCGTCGAGAATAGCGCGTGGCGGTCCCCTCTCGCGCCCTTCGCTGTTATTCTCTCTGTCTCGGGTCGTGTTATTCTTTCCATTGCTGTTTTCTTTTTTTCTCTTTTGCTCTGTGGCGCCAGTAGAGGAGAGTCCGGGTTCGTCCATGCAACACGCGCTCCCGTCTTCCCGTATATCGTTTCCCTTTGTTGTTTACGCCACCCGCAGTTTGGATGAGAAGGGACGAGGTTCTCTCCTTGTCGTGTATGTTCGAAGGGGGCAGCCGATGGCAACGACGACGAAGAGTCTGTGTGCTGTGTTCTGTATAGTGGTGGCGCGATCACGTCCTCCAAGCGTGCTCCTAGCGCGCCGGGCCCGGCCATAAATCCGACCCTCGTTGTTCCGTGGTCCAACTCTAATTGCGTTTAGAGCCTCCTCCTCTTTTCCCCCACTTTCCTCCTTTCATCTCTTCTTTCCCCCGCCTCTCTCCCCTTTCCCGGAGCTCGTGGGCGACAACACGACTCCCGGCTATCGCACTCGCGGCGACCAATCACCAAAACGCGTTCGGAGGCACGCCTCCCTCTGCGAACTGTGGCGATACTATATGTTTAATATGGCGACGCCCCTTTTAAGTGTCACTTTTCGCTATCTCCCTACCTTTCATGTTTATTATGCTTCTTACTGGCACATGTTATGTGCGTTTCCTTCTTTGTTTGTTTTATCACTGAATTAAGGAAGTGGATGCACTGAGCTCTTCGTGTTATGAAGCTACCGTTCTTCTTTTTCTTTCGCAGTGGGTGCTGCTTTGTATGAAGTTTGTTTCAGGGCCGAGAAACTTTATTCAAAGCAGGAACCATGCATCCTTGCCTCCGCCCATACACATATATGTACTTCACTCTCATCGGATAGGCGCTGATATATGACAGCATCGAAAGCCTTCGTTGTCATGTTAGCTTGACTAGGAAGCGGCCTTTCACCGTATTGGGCAACACATTAAGCTTACGTTAACCAAGGTTAATTTTTCTGCATCACTGCGGCGTTTCCTCACTGTTTTATCTTCACGAATCAGGCAGCCAATAAATTATTCAGGACTAGAAAACTGCTGCTCAGCTGCACATAAATTCTCATTACATTTCCGTCGCTAGGGTTAAACTCAGCGTGTCTGTGAGGGTTAGTGTTTGCGCAGACTCCGCGGTCTCGACATGAAACAGGCAATGTCAACCTTTCCACTCTCTGTGGACACCATTTGTCGTCGTTACTATCCCGGCCATGAAACTGTGTTTATTCATCACATTATGCACTGTATCTTTCTATTGGACGAATGCTTCGCGACAAGACATCCAAGCTCTACCGGCGAGCGCGCGAGTAACATATCTACTTAGAAGAGCACGGAAACGCTAGAAATATATAAGGAATTATTCCAAGCGCACCACACTTTGCAGCAGCATTTTTGCGTGAACGCTTCCTGGTTTTGGGCTTCGTTGTCTCATTAAATATGCGTTCTTTTTTTTTTGCTTTGCTGGCTTCTTTTTTCTTTTTTTTTTGTGGTTGGGGAGCCTGTGACCCGCAGCGGTTCAGCCTCATTTTTCACTCGAAATGATGTTCCTGGTTGCCTTCAGCAGGAGAGCGGATCACGTACTGTATTCACCCTTTCACCTCTAGAATCACGCTGTTGTGTGTAACGCAACGAAGAGAAAGAATGTGATAAATAACAACTGCAAGTCATCATCATCATCATCATCAACTGCAAGTGAAAGGACACCTAAGCCTGAGGACATCATCATCATCATCACCAACGGCAACTAAAGTTTAGAGGGCAAAAAGTAACTGCGCAAAAGGACGGGACAAGAGAAAGAGAACCACACGGGACAAACGCAGAACGTCATACCAACTAGCCCCTCACCGCACTCTTCTAGTCTAGAGGGACCCGGAGGACAAAAGAAGATACATATCGATAGGGTGGCGCGTTTCAATCGTAAAGAAACCACTCCCAATGAGAGCGGAGCTTCGTAAGCTGAGGAGGACAAAAAAAAAGACAACTAAATATACAGGTAACGCCATCACCCGGCTGATTTCCCGAATGAAATGGAATCGTCAACACCAATTTAACCGCGGATTCAGGAGGCTGCACTACGCCGCCATTTACTTCAAGACGGCAGCAACCTGTACTTTTCGGTAACGACAACGCGAGTTCCGACCGAAAGGGGGGAAGCCTTTTAAATCCAATGTTGTTGGTGATAAATGCATATTTCGCTGCTAGACAGTCGTCAACGTAGCAAGAAATAATCAGATAACAAATGACTGAATGCAGTTATTCTCAGTGTGGACCATGTAAGAACTACTAACGGTAATTTAAATTTAGTGGGCGATGCATCACTGTCAGCACAGTCAGTCTGCAAAGGAGAGAAAAAAGAGATGATGACGCTTTCAGAAAGATGCAGTGGCGGAGGTCGGGAATGCGCCTACTAGACCTCCTTAACAGACCATACTTTAAGCGACGCCTAACGGTGTGCGACTCGTTCAAAGGGTTCGCATAAAAATACTTCCGCACGCCTATTTCGAAAACAACACTTGCTGCGATAGCTTAGCGGCTCTGGCATTCGCTCGCAGAGCAAAAGGACGCATATCTAACCCCGGCCGCTAGGCTGTAATTCGAAGGAGGTTGAATTCAAACAAGCCTGTGGGCAATGCGATGTGAGAGCACGTTAAAGAGGAAACCCCGGCGCTGTACTGTAACACGGACCCCTCCACTGCGGCATCTCTTGTAGACCATGCACAGATTTGGGACGTTAAATACCACGTACCTTGCACCGTATTACAGCTCCACTGTGACACGTGTGCATGACTGCTGGTGCTGCTTTCGTTATTCATCGTTAATGAATAAAAAAATATTGACACACGATTACGATAGTCGCTAATGTAAGATCTGACTGCAGCTTTTTTTTTTTTATTCAAACAGTGTGCCTGCTGAAGTATATGACTGCTGGTAGATACGCACTTTACTCGCGAAGGGATTCCAGTACGGTCCGGTGGTGCGGCCCAAAAATTTGTTCTTTTCACGGCTGACAGGTGGCGTGTCACGCTGCTATCCACCCACCGGGATCTTCCTGTGGCAGCCACCTTCCAGGTGGCGTTTCGCTCAGCTACTTGGACGACCATCGGCGACGCGGAATGCAGGAACGGGCGCCCAAAAGCTGAGCTCTAAATATTGCAAATGACGCAGAAACTCACTTTTCGGCGGACACCTCAACTACATTAACACTTCTTTTTGGGCGAGTTGGTGCATACTTGATTTGAAGAAAAGAGAAAAACTCCGGAGAGGATCGTTGCAGGTCACAGAAGCCGATGGTGGTGCCTTACTTGCACAAAACTGCTCACAACTTGAAGAAAGTGGCCAACAGGCATGGGGTGAGTGTCGTTTTTTCCGCCCCCAACAAGATGAAAAAGCTGTGCCCCCGTATTTGCAGCTCAAGATAGCGGGGTTGCCAGGTAAGGCACGACTCTCCATTCATCATGTGTTCCGCAGGAGTGGTTTATGCTATCCCCTTAACGTGTGGGAAGACCTATGTTGGCCAGACTGGG
The DNA here is from genome assembly GCF_055824585.1 of Amblyomma mixtum. Classification (NCBI taxonomy): domain Eukaryota; kingdom Metazoa; phylum Arthropoda; class Arachnida; order Ixodida; family Ixodidae; genus Amblyomma; species Amblyomma mixtum. The sequence goes on along the minus strand of NC_143013.1, from coordinate 27,407,295 downwards.
CGCTGCATCAACGAGCGCTTGGGGGAACAGGCCCGAAATTTATCAGATTTAAAGGATAAATATGCACATTTGGTAGCGCATATTATGGGTTGCGACGGATGCGAGGCACGATTGAGTCAGACTAAGATTCTTGGCAAAAGCGCAGATAAGAAGGCACGTGAATGTCTGGAGGCTTTTCACATAAGGAAACTTGGCAATAGGTGTGTCAGCACCCCATCTGTTTCACTTTTTTCGTCCGAGTTCGAATTCTTAGATGCCGCCCTTAAATAATCTTTGTTAACTTTTTTGTTTTGGTTTTGGTTACCGCTTGCTCGTGTGTGCTCGCTGTGATGGTCGCTTGGATATCTTTACCTTTCCTGCCCTCCTCCTTCTTTTTCAGTGAAACTTCGTCATATAAAGGCGCTGCCTGGTTTCAATAAAATTAGTTGTGAGTTAGCGCTTTGTGTCTCGTCCTTGTCTTTTCGTGGTTTGCATGCTCTGGCGCTATTTTTTTCAAATCAACCTCAACTGCGCCATGAAGATAAGAATGAAGGAGAGAGTGAAATAAGAAAGAGGTTAATACGTTTTAAATAAATAAAAGCCCCTTAGTGGAGGGCTCCGGAATAATTTCGACCGCCTGGGGATCTTTAACGTGCACTGACGGTTCCCGATCTGAGCTTATACAAAGTCAAAGGGCCCAGGCTGCGCCACCAAGGTCGTGTTTTGTCGGTCTGAACCAGTACGTCATTCCTCAGCTGTTGTGTGACGCGCACTAGAAATATAACGCAGACCACACTGAAAGGATATAACAAGCTGTAGCATTATTGTTTGTTGTTGCTGTTCAATCGGTCTATCATATCAAGAAAAAGAAAGAAAGAGAGAGAGAGAGAGAGAGAAAAAACTCAGTCGATATCCAAAAAATCGTGATCGCGCGAAGGAGAGGAAAGCCATTTTCACGTTTCTCCCCGGTGCTTCCCTATAGCATAAGCTGTCACTTGTCAGCGATTCGCCTCCTTTCCCTATTACCTTTTTCTTTCCATCGGCTCCTCCAGTGGGCGCAGCTGCGCTGTGAAGCCCGCCACTGGACTTATTTCTCTTAACTCCGGTTCCATATATCAGCTGAACGCCCCAGGGACCCTGCGGTAGCGATAGCACCTGCCGATTGCATACATATACAAGTCTTCGTTTTCTTTTCTTTTCGCACAAATACAAAGCCAGGCAAATTTCGCGAAAGCTGCCGGCAAATCAAAGCTTAGACGCGCGGAACGCTCGGCGTCATTTCGCGATCTGCGTTCACTCGCTCAGAGTGACGAGGGAGTTCCAGCGTTCGGTGGCCGCGCGCGCGGACAGGGGATTGATTTATGGATTGTGCGTCGTGCACGGCGCACCGCGTTCACCTTGCCGCGAGTGGACAGGCGGCCCCGCACCGGTGGCGCTTCGATCCCTGCGGCTCTGTGCCTGCCGCCGTGTGTTCGTGAGGGGAGGGGGGGGGGGGGGGGGAGGGGCTGCTGCCAACGGTAGTAGGCAGTGGTCGATATAGCGCGAGCGGCGATCTGCCTGCCAGGCTGCCAAACCCCTCTCCGCCTATCCCGCCTTCTTTTCCGCTGATGTCCTCTTGCTTGTCCGTTTGATTCGTTGCTTGCTTGCGGCCGCTGCTGTTGTCCGGTCCGCTGCTTTTCGTGCCGTCCCGCGGTCGCAAAAAGCCTACCGCGCGGTACCATTGTGTTTTCGTCTCTCACAACGCTTGCGCGCTTGTTTGTTTTGGTTTTCAATCTCCCTGACGTTTTGGAAACACTTGCCCGAGGGAGAGATTGCATCTGGACTGCGTACTACCCGGAAAGGGGCGAAATGCGTGCGGAAGAGACTAGATAAAAGAGAATAGGTACTGAGTGGAGTAAGAGTGATAACGGGAGTGTTGGTGGTATGGAGTAGGCAGCGTTATCTTGCCATTATTTCGTTTTTGCAGCATTCTGTAGCGGTGTTGTGTTGAGTTCATCAGCTAGAATAAGATATTGATGCGGGTCTTTTTTTTTACATTCGGCACTGACGCTATGCGGTTCGCAAGCTTATCCAACTTCCGAGGCATAACATGGAAATGGCAGTTTTCACTTTCACTTTATTTTCGCCAGATAATGGTGGTTTGTTTGTAGCGTTTGAGTACTCACTTTTAGTTAATTCTCTGTTTTTTAAAACATTAATAAAGCTAGAATGCAGGCTTAACTAAGAACAGTTTGGTTACTTTACGTTCCTGCCACTTTTTTTTTATTCAATGTCTCCGTTCCAATCAACGAACTCCTTTCCAGCGAACCATTTTAATTCCTTTAAATGTTCGCGTACATATTATTCCATCACGCGCCTGGTTAGAGCTTCTGCTTTCGCAACCTGAAATCTGAATCGGTGTAATTCTCCTTGAACACTGACTGGCGAGTTGGTTGAAAACAGAAGGCTGATAGTTTTCCTGCTAACCATCCTCCAAAGATAGGTCTGCACCGAGACGACAAGCTGAGTACCGCTCTACATTCGTCAAAACAAATTAGACTATACGGGAGTTACAAGGGAGTAAGTTCTCTAGCGCACTCCCTTTAAAGGGCATCGTGTGCTGTCCAAGTCTCTGGGTAGATTTCGATCACTAGGTATACTGGAAGGTTACTCTTGGAAATGAAGATATATTCCCGCTGCAAAAGAAGGTAGCATGATGCAGTTAGAAATCAAAGGAGCCTTCGTAACTCCTTGAAGTTTGCTTCTTTTGAAGAGGCAGTTTGTTTCCGTTGCCAGCCGTAAGTATTCTGTATTTTTAGTGATTGAAATCCACCCAGAGACTTGGATAGCATACCTTGCCCCTAAAAGGGAATGCGATAGAGGACAGCTTACTCTTTTTTACTCACATATAAGCTAATTCGAGTTTATAGTATAGAACATCGATGATGCTTTTATCTATCGATCCTTTAGCGTGACTAAGGTAACAGGATCTTTTTTCCGATGCGCGGACCATCGATGATCAATGTTAGTCAACGCAGACTTGTTTACAAGCGTGCGAAGGCCTTAGTACATAGATAGTATTGTCTGACGCTTACATATTGGGCTAGCTGTATATATATATATATCAACCTGGCGGTGGACCGTTTGCATGTAAGTACCTACGCTCCTCGCTTGTTCATATTTGGTAGTCTGAGCGCCTGAGCGCATCTCGTTGTTTCTGTAGTTTCCTTGCTAGTTTGCTCAGTGCTCATTGTTTTATCTGTCTACGCGTGTACTGTCGTCGTGCATATATATATATATATATATATATATATATATATATATATATATATATATATATATATATATATATATATATATATATATATATATATATATATATATATATATATATATATATATATATATATATATATATATATATATATATATATATATATATATATATATATATATATATATATATATATATAGCATCCCTTGCAGGGACGACTTCGAGCGAACACAGGCGCCTTTGTCGTCGTCAGTCTTCCTAGACTGCACGCGTCTTACAATGCAAACGCAGTAAAATTTGTATGCTAGCCTAGGTATCGCATGCAAGATCTGTTTTAGCTCACATGAGTAATCACTGCCCTCATTCAAACATGATTCAACGCGTTTCACAGCAGCTGAGCAGATATCGCCTCATATTATGCTATAAACTTTGACCAGTTTTTCGCTTTTTTCAGCTGCAAGTTTTGTAGCGTGAGCTACGTTCGCCCGTATGAGTTCGGCAACAACGTACCCTCACGTTTATAAGTGCATGTTCGACATTTGTTGTTTTTCCTACAATTGCTACTGGGCGCTCACTGGAACACGTTGTTGACGCTGCAAGCGGATTACAGCGTCTCCGTCCCGCAGACCAATCTTCTAAGCGCTTCTCCTTCCTTCCGATAAAACTCCTGCCCTCTCTCCTTTTCTCCTCGGGGCGTGTTATCAACCACTGTCGCCCACGCCGGTTCGGTGACAGCGCGTCCTACCTGCGCGAGAAACCGAAGAACGCAGGAAGGAAGCCTTGGCGGCACGTACCTCCGCAATCAGGAGTCGCCGAGATTACCGGACGCCGGCTGATTGCGGCAGACGCTGATTGGTGTGCAGATGAGACCCCGAGCGCGCTGCGCAATTGGAAACCCTTGGCTCGCCTCGTACTTCCCAATCCGGCGCTTGACGGCGTTCTTAGCGAGGAGGCGGAGTAGGAGGTGGGCGGGAAGCCGGGCTCCGCCACGACTCAGGTCGTTGTCGTCGGAGCGATCAGCGCTGCCGCTGGTCGCTGAACAAGACACGACACAAGCGTGCACTAGAACGGTGTTGCACTGTGCCACCGGAGGCTTTGGTTTATGTTATTGTATTTGCTTCTTCAGTTTGGCATTGGAAAAGAAACTTCCGGTTAAAAGTGCGTAGAGAACATATTGGCGCAGCTCGTACGTGCTTTCGTGCTGTTTCTACTGTTTCGTAGACAAAGAGAAGTTATAACTGTTGAAGATAAATCTGGCATGCAGTGAACACGCATGTAATACGTTTCTTTGCAGACAAAGGACGCAGTGTTAGATTTTTCTTGACAGCCTTGGCTTGAACTTCATTGAAGCAAAACTTGTATTCATGACGGTACTAATCGAAGGAAGGTTAAGTTTTATTTCGTAGCTAAATCGTTGCCTTCGATGTTATCCACACAGCTCACGGCTGTTCAGTGTTGCTAGACTGGGATGTCGCTAATTATGTATTAACAAGAATGGTCTTAGGATTTCTGGAAAAGCGTTAAATATGTATAACTGAACGTAGTTTGCTTTTTATTTGTGCGTGTGTGTGCGCGTTGGAGCGGGGAGGGGGGGGGGGATGCGGGAATGGTACACTGTGTGGATCCGCGGATGCGTTGGTGCTTGGGTGCATGGGTATGTGGTGTATGAGTGCTCGGATGCGCTTGAGTGCTCGGATACTCGGGTGAGCGCTTGTGGGAATGCGTTTATGGGTGCAGAACCCTTCTTCGATTGCAGCGCAAGTAACTGCTCTTCCTTTCTAGAAGGTTTCGAACGATTGACCTTCATTCAGTTTCGAACGAACCTCTCATCATTTCACCACGAGTGAGGGTCGGGAACCCATCCTGTATAGGCTTATCTTGCGGTCACTTTGCTTCACTCACCTTAATGTCAACTCCAAGTGCACGCAACGTTATTAATGTGTTCGCAGAACAATCGCTGTCAATTAACGAAGCGGCTTTGATTAGGCGCCTCCAATCGATGGCCGTTCCGAAAACACGACGACTACCGTTTTTCGTTCAGTGCCATCGAACGTTCTTTTTCTGCTTTCTTTTCTGCCCAAAGCGCGCAGGTCCCGTAAACAAAGCGTTGCCCAGTAACTGGAGGGAGACTCCGGTGCTGTTTAATTCATACTTCAATGCACGCTAGACACCGGGACGTGATTTAATCTCGAGACGCCGACGTTAAACACGCCTTCCGCGCATCCAAAAATGATGGCCCATTGTTGGGGCTAATCTCATCCCCGAGCGGGGTTTGCGTGTCGCGGTAAGCAACTTGGAATCGACATTTCCTTTTGTGCGCAGCGCGTCGCGGCGTCGGTGCGTTTTGTGAGGCGCTCAAGGCTTTTTTCGTTCGAGGGCGTGAATTCGTTTCGTACGCTTCATTACTTCTGTGAATGTGCGTGCATTCACAGAAAAATAAATTATAAGTATAGCTAGAGCCAGAGAGGACTTTTTCATCGTTCCTGTGTTGTTTTCGTACGCAGCACGAGAAAAACCGGCCCTTTTCCACGGGCTGGGAAGAAAAATTCTCGGGTTTAGTCATGATTTAATAAGCTTCGCAGGCTCTCTGCGTAAAGCAAAGTCGCTCTCCTGGTAAAACGCTTTCGAGATGTGCTTCAGCTGCGTACGGTTCGATCTCGCCTCACGCAAGTCGCTGTCAGCTCCGTTCCGCCTTTTCCTTATGGAAATCATCAATATGGAAGGCAACGCGCACGTTAAATCGAAGAATCGTTTTTGTTGTTATTTCTGCATGAAAATAGCAGAGACACCAAGTGATCATCCTTGTCGAAGAAAGCAATTTACGGAGAGTGCTTCTTGCTTATACTTGCGTCGTAATCCTTTAGTTCCCCCTAATGAAGCGTGGCTCTACCTGTGGCGCGAAATTTTTGCAGCATTTAAATATTGTGTTTTTGTTGTTGTGATTCGCATCTTTGTTGCACAAGTTTCTGTTGCAGTCTGGAGCCGCGTTTACATGAATGCGACAGCAGCGCATCGCATTTCCTATCGTATCCCGTGGAGCCGATGCGCTACTGTTTACACGTACAGCATCAAGTCCGGTGGGACAGTGACCCTTCGCCCATTGCACGTGGCAGAGGGGTCCAGTGACCCCCATCTTGAGCCAAGTCTGCTTTGTTATCCGGCAGGGGGGTATTGTATAGGCACCACAAGAAGGAGGAGGGACACCTCCAAACCTGTTTCCATTCACCGCTGAAGTCGACTTGCCATTCTAGATCTACCCCCCTCTGGCGCATTGATGCGATGCGCTTTCCTAGCGCATTATCACCGTTTACATGAATACGATGCGCTAAAAAGTTGATGCGATGTGCTGCTGTCGCATTCATGTAAACGCGGCTTGGGAGAGATTATGGGCCGTGTAACGTCGGATCAGGGGTAATCAGCTTCGCCGAACACCTACAGGCCTACAGACAGGCCAGACAGACCTCCCCCCACCTCACAAAACTCAATACAAGGCAGAAGAACACACCCTTCGCCGACTACAAACAGACACTCTCTCAACTCCACTTAAACTCCACCAATGGTACCCCACACTCTACAAACCAGAGTGCCCACACTGTGGAGAAATAGAGACAGCTTTTCACAAGGTGTGGTCATTCCAATTCAATCCTGCTACAGACAGACTTCCTAATCCCAATTTGGAGCAGTGGGAGGCCATTCTGCACAGCGAGAACCCCGACCAGCAACGAGGACTGGTTCGCAGGGCCCACGCTGCTGCGCAGGCCAGTGGGCTGCCGGAATAGGCGGACCACCCAAGGCTCCAGTAATCGTCATTGTTTAAATAAAGTTTTCAATCACTCAATCAGTCTGGGAGAGAGGTTTGCGCCACGTCCGTAAGCATGGTTTGCCTATGCCCGTCTTTCTTACGATCACGATTAGGCCGTCGACCCTTTATCTATCATGCATAGACGCCGCTCATACAACGGACAGTCATCCAGCGCTGTTATGTCAGAAAATTTTCAGAAAAGTTGGACCCTTTTCGAGGTTTAATTTATGATGGTTTAGTGAACAAACGTTTGGACCTGGCAAACAAGTGATAACAGCACAAGAAAAACTTCTAGAGACAGGCGCCTGGCGAGTCTGTGCAGTGTTCATGACAGCTTACCCTAGGTTTGGTCAGGATTTAGTTAGGTTAGGTTTTTAGTAGAGGCGTTAACTGTTAACGGATGTGCAATGAGACCGGCAGGTGCCAGCACGGTGCGCGTTCGTCGAAACCAATTCAAAACAAGGGAGCTATTGACCGGTGAGCTTTTCTCCGGAATCCAACTACCATAGCGTAGGAACCACTCACACCTTCAGCATAACAATGCCTTTCTACATTGTTATTTGTATGAAGGATTTTGTGCGGGATGAACTGTGCGTGAATCATGTTGTGCTTACTAGACCTTATTTACTGGCTCCTTAAGATGATTCTGCCCAACTGGAAGGGACATCTCTGCCATCTGTCGAGAATGTTAAGGCTTTATATTCGCCGTGAGGTAGTACAAATCATGTGGAAGCAGGACTCGAAGCATTCATGAAAAGAGGAGCAGGAGAAGTCGTAGCAGATTTCGGTATAACTACTGTTCTCAATTCATAGCACGTGATGGTTAAAATCAAAGGAATGCTCTTTCCGTCTGTGCATGCACGAGCCTATGCTTTCTCAAGTTCCTACGATAAGGCATTTTATTATTCCTGTAAAAAAAATATACGTATTTTACAAGCCATATATGCCTGTATTTGCATTTCGTTAAAACCCGGCGGCCCCCTTGCCTCAAACAACGAGGGACAGCCCTTCGTTATGCCCTTCTGACCGTTACGAAATCTCCCGCGCTTCCCGAATTTTTTCGACGCGCGAAATGCAAATGGGGAGAAGTTGGAGCCTAGCAACGCAGGGAAAGGAAACGCTTCCCTTTATTCGCGCGATAGTTTTCTTCACGCTGTCTCCTGCTGTTGCCTTCCCACTCGAAGCCGCACCGGTGTCTGTTTTGTAAAACAAATCGGTCTCGTCGGAGACGCGGATTGGAGTCGTCGATGCGCACTGGAACGGTACAGTTGCATTTCGAAAACTGGGACGGAGGTGGCAGCTGCACCCTGCTTGTGCTCCGAGCTATGAATGCGGATCACAGCGCGCCCTTTCACCTGTCGCCGATGTGAAAAAATGCTGACGACTCGAATTCACGCGCCCGACTCGACTCTATGCGTTTCTTTGCGTTTTTTCTTGTTGTTGTTCTTGTTGTTGAACGAGACAACGGAAGCAAAGGAATCCGACCCGCAGTGAATCCTTAGATTTCCTGAGTGAAATGTGATTTCACTTCGCGTTGTTGCAAGCTGGAGATCAAAGAATAAGTCATGATATCCGAGTGGAAAAATTGGATATGCAATTCATTAGATCCGCCTCGTCCTTCGGGCTATTCCCGAAGAGAACGTATATTAAAATGCATTATAAATTCGTATTTCCGACACTATGAAAAGATGGCAACTGTTCCCCCAAAGCCTGAAAATTTTTCGCGTTCTTCTGTGCTCTTTCTTTGATGAGCGTGTGCGTGCGTGCGTGCGTGCGTGCGTGCGTGCGTGCGTGCGTGCGTGCGTGCGCGCCCGCATTGCGCAAGGTTTCGCATTGCGCAAGGCTCGTGAATTAAAGATGCGGGAGGGACACTACACACAATGCAAAACTCATTCCATCTCCACCACCTTCACCAGTCGTGGTCGTAGTGTCCTCATCACCGATATAAGTATTCGCGGAGCATCTAGGACGTTCGACATGTGCTTTCTTCTTCATTCGTCCAGTGAACCACGTAGCGTGGAGTCGCGGCGACAGAAGCCATCCAAAGGAGTATACCTACCACCCCTCTCTTCTTTATACCGCTTTGTTTTGTCCTTCGAATGTTTTCTGCTTTCAGGCGTTCATCTCGCAGCCATTCTTTTCTTTCTTAAGATAGCGGGTGCAAAAAAGGGGCGATACACCGTGAATTTGACAGGCCTTATGACACTGCGTACTTCAGTTCATGGCATTCGTTAAAAACGGCTATGATTTTCTGTTTTCTTTACCCTGGGTTTGTAAACGTGGATAACGTTGAAGTTGTTTGGATTTTTTACTTAAGTGCACGTGCAAACACTGGAAAACCAAGAAAATTTGTGTCAGCGCTTCTTACTAGGGCGAGAAGCATCGATGCATATCTGTAGCATGCGGAGTATCACCGCCTTCGGGCCAGGACACGATAAGACGGACAGGACAGCTCATGCATGACTGGAACAGGTTAATGCATGCATTAGTCGATTTACGACAGGTCGATGCACGACCATGAGCTAAAGCATAAGCGAACGCAAAAAAAGACAAAACCCACTAGAAGAACCAAGTGATTGTTATCGTATTGTTCCTCCTGTTTATATGCTTCCTGATTCACCTCTCCTGGTACTCTTTACGGCGCACCGAAAACAGGAGGTAATCTCTTTTTATCGAGCACAGCTCATTTTTCTTTAAAATGCAAAAAACTACACCGCCGCTTTCTAGTGCATAGGGTATCTTCAAGATTTCACGAGATAATTTCATCGACGTCCGCCGGACACGACTGTTGCGGCAAACAAGCGCACGGAGTCCACCTCGCTTCGTAATGGTCCACTGCTTATCGGCTAGTGCCGAGGTTGGCGCAAAGTGGATTATCATAAACAACCGGTTCCTGCAAAGTTATCCCTGAAACACGAACGAAGGCTTGAATGTTTCGGCCTAAAACGGACGTTAAGTTGTTGTGTGCTCGCCCCAACTCCATGGAAACGACAAGAAAATCTTTCCCGTTCGTTAGCTAAGGCTCTCGAGTATTGTTTGGATGGCGCACTTAACGACAATCGCGAGCCAGCTTAATGGTGTCGGTCTTCACTCGCACGTTATCGCCGCATTGATTAACGCAATAGCATCGCTTCGAATAGTGCACTGCTACCCAGCTAAACATCATCGTTGAAGTCTGGGTCATTTCGTTCGTGTTTACACACAAGCAATCTAAGCGAGGCAAAAGAACGCGGCCTACCATAGTTGAGAGGACAGAGAGCTATTAATAAGGAAAACGAAGCCTCATGTTACGACGTGAGCTCTACCGCAGAGTTCGATCCTACGTCCACCATTCCGCAGACGAGAGAAGCTCTATGTACGCAGTGTTACAGAATCGGTCTGTTTCGAACAATCTGCGGAATTGAAGAGCTGTGGCTAGGGTTAACATCCTCTCGCAAGACTGAGCTGCGATAAAGATGGCGGGAAAGGATCAGCATGGATTAGTCAGGCGCAATTTCGCACTTAAATATCTTTGTTTTTTTTTTCATCCTGAGGGCAATTGTATATATGGTCCAACTGCTTTTTTGCATGAGATCTTGCCTTCTCTGCACCGCTGTCCAGCGACGGTAACCTCGCACCCGAAAAACAACAAACAAAGGAAACGAGGGTGAGCCCGGCCTGAGAAATAGGGATGAGTTCACAGGAAAAACAGGCTTGAGCATAAAGGGATGAGGAGATGTGCGCACTAGAGGAAGGTGGGCTGAGGCACGACAGAAAGCCGCAGGCAGGACATCTGTCTCCCTCGCGTCCCCGCACACCCGCAGTGACGACCGCTGTAACTCTCACTCACCTCACTTGCTCCCGTTTCCTTATCCCTCGCTCGCACGCTTCCTCTCTTACTTTCTACACAGAAACTGCTTTGTCTTTGCAACGTGTTCCCTCCATCCCCTTCGCCCTCTCTCTTTCTCTTTTTTTTTTATTCTCTGCGCAGAGTTCCACCTCTGACGTCTCACAGGCGCGAATGCCCGAGAACTCTTCCCGATTTCTCTTTCGTTTTGTCTTTGCTCCGTAGCTTATTTCTCCTTTTTTCCCATTTTTGTTAAATTTTTCCCATTCATTCCCTTTTCGTTCCCTTTTGTTTCCCCCGCACTCTGGCAGTTCACACGTCGCGGCGGGACCGCCTGGGTCTGGCTCTGCTGTACCTTCCGGTTCGAAATGGGAAACAGCGCCAACCGCCGGTCTCGCGCGAAATGCGCGCAGCCGTGAGTCGCGATATTTGACGGAGACGAAACGGCTCCGCCGCCACCACCACCAGCAGCAACCCTTTCTTTTCCGCTTCCCTCGATCTATCTTCGCTGAATTCCAATCTGGCACGTTCTCTTGTTTCTTGAATCACCGCTCGGCAGAGCTCCGCCATTCGTTTGCGCTTCGTGCGCTCGCCAGTATTATTTATCCCACTTTTTCTGGGCGTTTCTGCTTGGGCTCGCTTTTGTTTTGTCTTCCCTGCTTGTTTTATGTGGATGTGTCTGCTTTTTAGGAAGTAACTCTGTATAACGGACCAGCGAGAAAAATTCGGACCGGAGCAGCTAGCAAAGAAGGCTTCACTCCATTCTGCCCGCGTGTTCCGATTTCGCTCGGCCGTTTTCCCCTTTACCTTTTCTTCCCGGTTCTGCCGCTTGTTCGAGGCCGCCTTTCGTTGACGCAGCCTCGCTGCAATGTTTGGGTACAACAACCCGCTGGCGGCAGCGCGCACGCGCCTTCATTTGCCGCCGCGCTTTTCTGCAGCGCACAGGCCTCTCCTTCTCACGCCTTCCATCGCCGCTGCCGCCGCCCACGGTAGCGCCAGGAACGCTGGAGCGTGATTGATTGCTCGAACAACGTTTTCAAGCAGTCAACTTGGGGAGGCCCGCTTTTCACTTCGCTGTCTTCACCAACACAACACTCGTTCCGCGCCTCATTTTCTCTTTTCGTCAGAGCGAAACATGTTTTCTTTCCCTTGCTCCCCTTTTTCTTCTCTTAATCCATTCCTCTTTTTTTCCTTCTTCTTCCCACTTTCTTTTCGTTCTTCTCTTTTTCCTTTCTTCGTTTTCTCTCTTTTTTCTTTCTTTTTCTTGCATTCTTTCCGCCTCTTACTTTCATTCCTTTTTTCTTTCTCTCTCTCTCTTGCACGGCGTATTTGCCTTATTCCTTCAACTTTTCTTTCCTTTTCTGCTTTTTGCTTCGCCAAGTTTTTTAATCTTTCACCCAATTCACCTTATTTCACTCTAAATGCGCCTTTCTCTCATCGAACCCTAACCAGTGCTCTGATTCATCCCAGCTGCAACAATCTCCTGCAAGTTACCAGTGCATTCAGACAGAATATTGGTTTGTGATAATTAGTGCTCCGTATCAGAAGAGCGCGAGATAACAGGCGCAGAACTCCGATTATGAGAAGCTTCGGATCGCCTTTCGGTCCTTGAAGTGTTGTTTTTATTTCTTATCAGTTCTCTTTAAGAGTACGTCTTCTTTCTAAACGCCAGGCTCCCTTCTGGAGCTGCGCGCGGTGCACTCTTGCGGACATTTTTAGTGCGTAAGGGCTAAAACCCCCACTCTCAGATTTTGCCGGAGTTTGCCCGAAGCCTCTTGCCAGGCGACCCGCGTGTCATGGTGAGCAAGTGGCAACTTGCCCATCGTGACGCCCTTCACGTGAGTGACGCCCTTCACGTGAGTGACGCCCTTCACGTGAGTGACGCCCTTCACGTGAGTGACGCCCTTCACGTGGGTGATGTTCTTCACGTGAGTGACGCCCTTCACATTCACATCACAGCTAAAAAACTAAGCGCCGCCACATTGCAGCCATTCTCCATTTCGGATATTTGCAGGAGTTGCCGCCGTATGTCGCTGTGCAAAACAAACATAGAAATGGTACAAACGTCTTGCGGTTAGTTATGTGTGCGCAGGTGTTGAATTCTACAATTCACTGGTGTCGAGTGCTTTCGTTGCTTTCGTGGAATACGCCGGTGCGAAATGAGGAAAGCATAAACCGCTGTTCTCACCGCTTCGGTCGAATGTCTCTTAATCTTTGAGGTCAGTGGCACGATGAGTGGATATATTTACGCTGTCGTCTTCGATCAATCTGTACAGAAATTATTATCATGTGATGCTACTGAATGCAATTTGGAAGCTTGAAAACACAAATTTTTTCTGTAGGTTGCCTGTTTTATAGTGTCATTGTTTTCCCTATGCAGCCTATTAATGCGCTGTGGTGTTGAAAAATATTGACTTAACTCTATCTACATGGAGGCAGGTCGATCGCAAGTCTGTGAGCCAAAGTTCTCCTATTTTCTCGGCCGCTTGGCAGACACTGATTGCGGCAAATAAAGACTACCGCTCTTATTCGCATAGGTTTGAATCATCGAGTGCGGCGGCGGTCAATGCTCTCCGTCCTAGAGGAGGCTTTATCGTGTCGTCACGTCTGCACGCAAAGACAATCTAGGTTTTAAGGAGATGAAGAGGCCTTTTTTCTGCTCGTATATCTTTCCACGCAATCCTGGAAAGTGTAGGGAACCCACCCAGACGAACACAGAGAAAAATAAGGAAGCAAGAAAGAATACAAGCTGATGTGGAGCTACAGCAAACAAACTTTCGTTCGATTGATTAAAAGTCTGAGACGTCGCTTTTATTTCCCTCGTCCTTGTTCTCTCTTCGTCTTTCTTTGTCTTAGAAAAGTTGTCTGAGCGAGCGACGGACCCCGCAGATATGGCGGTCGTCATGGGAACGGGCCGAGCGACGCGCATAAACACAGCGGACCCCGCCGCCGCCTCGCAGGCTTCGCCGTTGTTCGGTTTTGGCATATCACCGTCGCTATCTCGCCGACTGCCGTTTGCAGCGATACTTGACGAGAACAAATGACGCTGGCGAAGTGTCCGGCCAACTGGACACTGACTTTAGGGATGCGCCGGTGAGAAGTATGGCGTCTCCTTACGTCCACCCGTATTTTTTTTTTTTCAATTCTTTTCTTTCTTTCTTCTTCGAGGCAATGGAATGCATATTGCAACCGCGCAAAAACGACGCAGGACAAGAAAGGAAAGCACAGGACAAGACGCGGAACTTCAACTAAAGTTTACTACGGGAAAACCACATTTATACAGGAACCGTAATCACACCTGATAAACAGCCGAAACCATCTTGTCCTGCGTCGTTTTTGCGCGGTTGCAATATGCATTCCAGTGTCAACCACCAACTAGCCCGCCTTCACTTGTTACATGTTCTTCGAGGCAGCTACCCAGCTTCTGTTTCTGGCTTTTTTTTCGCGCTATAAGGATGGACCACTAGCATAGCAGCACCGAGAAAGAATAATAAAAATTCACAGGGACACCTAATTGCATTAGGCGCTGGCAATGCGATAGCATCAGAAGCTGTTGTCTTTGACGTAAGAGACGTCACTTCCGGTCTGGTGACGTCACTTCCGCCTGACAATGGATGAATTTTACGCCCAACGACGCAGTTTTGTCCTGTGAGGCTTATAATGTTGTCGAGTTACTAATAGCGACAGTAACAGAAACTTTATTGTCGTGACCAAACTATTACACCCTGTTTAGAGAGTTGGACTTGAGGTGGTGGTGGTGAAAAACTTTAATCAAAGAGAGCTTGAGGGTTTAAAAAAAAAAATAACCCTGCTGCATGGTCGGTATCCTTAGTCCGGGACACCGCATGACGAGGCCCCGTCTCGCGCCCGCTTGACCAGAGCCCTTTGGGACTCCAGTGTGGAGCAGTTGAGGAGGGCAGTCTCCCATGCCTCTCGGGTGGGGGAGGGGGAGGGGGGAAGGTGAGGATTCTGAGTACATAGGTTCGAGTCTTTTGAAGTTCAGGGACTAGTGTAGTGTTGATGTGCGCGACGTGGATAGTGCAGCAGCGGGCACTGGTCCTGTGAGGCACAGTCCCCGTGTTTCAGGGGCTAACAGCTGGACTGATGGAAGACAGGTTTAGGCTGGGCTAATTAGTCCTTTTGCGGGATGAAACCAGCGCAGGCGAGACAAGCCCTCTCGCGGGAAATGTTTTTCTTGCCTTTTCCACGCCAACTGTCGTATTTTCTTTCGGCAACCTACGCACTCAGTCAACTGCGTAAGGCCCATTGCGTTTAGGCAGCACGTCACGATGCTCGTTTGGGGTCTGCGTAATAGTATCAGAATTGAGGAAGAAAATTGAAAGGGACGATCGGGATGGGAGAGCGGACGATCGGAAATTTATTGCTTTGAATACGCAACGTTGATAAACGCGAATCACTTAGTCACTTCTACTGGTGCAACATGCTAGCCGCAATACCCAAGACAGCGTTTTCTGCCGAAATGTTAGTAATTTGGGGGTTTTCCGCGCAATTACCACGCTCTATGAACAGTATGCATCTCCGTATTCGTATTAGCAACCAGCAGTTGGTATGACCGCTTCATTTACTTCTTGGAAAAAAGCCTTTTTTTTTTGTCATGAGAGGAAGACGATCTTTTCGCAGGCTATGGCAACTTTGTGACACGGCAAATTTTTTCTTCTACTTACTGAGTCTATCTCGAAACCGAATCAATTTAGCGGTGTAATTGTGGAACTGATTAATCAGACGCGTCGATAAGTCGCGCGATTTCTGCCACTAAATCTATAAGCAGCGATTAGCGACAGATATTGAAATTCGAGACCCAGTCGGTCCACTTTCACCCGGCCCGCAGCGAGCTTTTGCATCCAATATGAACGCTCTAAAGAAACCCTAACGCTCGCTCTGCATAATTCTTACAAGCTCCAAGCACTGCCTTTCCTGTACGTTGCCCGCATTTGCATACACCAAAATCGATGTTCGTTGTGGAGCCATAAAACATTCCCGCACTTGTTACTGACACTTTCCTTTCTGTTTTCAGTAGCCCACGGCAAAGCCAACAAGTCTGACAATTTCGCTCTGAGCCGGTGTCGGGGCTTTGAGCAGGAGAAACAAGAAATGAATAACGGAAGAGCGGTGTTTGTCGAGGCATTGTGGGGGAGTGCGACGAATGAAGGGAGGCAGGCATGAAGCGAAATCATTTATAATTCGGATTGTGTCGGTGACCATGCATCTTACTTGAGCTCGCGATGAAGTGAAAAACTCTGGCCGACTTGTCGTGCCCACAGAGACCATAAATATGAATTTCTGCTTCTCGGGCGCGTTGCCACCGCCGCCACCGGTGGCGTTAACGATACACATCAGGGCACCCTCATCCCCTCCTTCCCTTGAGTATATACATGCGGGTGTCGTGACTTGATATACTCCAAACAGAAAGGTGCCTCAAGGACGAAAGAGTCACGGGGATGCTAGACTGAAAGAGAACCTTCTCATACTTTGCAAGCTTTGCAAGGAGGTTTGGGATCATCTGCATGAGACACGCGGTTTGCCCCGATAGTTTGACTAACCCGCCCTTGCAGAGACATCGACTCACCACAACGTCGCTACATTATTTATTTATTTATTTATTTATTTATTTATTTATTTATTTATTTATTTATTTATTTATTTATTTATTTATTTATTTATTTATTTATTTATTTATTTATTTATTTATTTATTTATTTATTTATTTATTTATTCAAGTTGCCTCAGAGGCTCCAAGCATGGAGTATTGTGTGAGGGGCGGATTACATAAATAGGGGTAATAACAGGAGCATGAATGACATGATTATACAATGCTGATTGACTGTTAGTACTCATTAAAGAGTAAGAACATCATTACACAATGCCAACTGACTGTTAGTACTCACCATAAAACAATAAGAACATCATCATACAATTGTTATTGACGCGTCAGTAATTAGAAAAAATGGCTGTTATTTCGGTCCTAAAAGAAGTTGGATCACGAATATTGACGATGTGTTCCGGAAGACCAGTCCAGTGAACAATAGCCTGCGGCAAAGCGGATGAATTGAATGCAACGGTTTTACCTGAAAGGCGTTGGAAGCTGAAATGGTTGTTTAAACGGCGCGAGGTGCGGTGAGGTTGCGCAAGAGGGAGAGTCGAATGATTAGTGCTATAGACTATCTTGTGAAATAAGCAGACTAGGGCAATTAATCTTCGTGATTGCAAGGTACAAAGAGAGAGCGATAATTTAATGTTTGTGACGCTTGAGTGACGGTCATAGTTTCTGGAGATGAAACGCGCAGCACGATTTTGGACTGATTCAAGGGAGTTAATTAAATAAGCCTGGTGAGGTGACCAAATGGATGATGCATACTCGAGTTGCGGACGAACAAATGTTTTATAGGCGAGCTTACGGGTAGTAGCAGGAGTTCCATGAAGATTCCGTTTTAGGTTATTTTCTGTTATTTCTGAATCGAAAGTCGGAGGTTTGTGGCGGGTCTAGCTGTTTCGTTCAAAATGCAGCAGCATCCAAGTCCGTGCTTACAGACGTATCTATCGCCACATATCAGAGCTGACTTGCTGAGAGCGCGCCAGTTTTTGTGCGTTATACAGAAAGATACGTCTAATCTTCCTCTAAAGTTCCTGGGCATGACAGAAGTGCTTCTACTGTCGGCGTCAAATTAAAAGAGTACAGAGGAACGCATGGCCAAAGGTTCATTTTACGTTGCCTCCGGTTAGCGATAGTTTTGCTTATGTTTTCTTTGAAGCTCGTTTTCTCGCGTTGCCACTGGAATGGCACGTGTATTATTTCCACCAATTGTAAGTTTCTCAGCGTGATATGAAGGCGGCCACTCGTTTCCTTAAAAAAACACTAATCGCTGGCGGCCACGGCTGTGGACTGCGTACATGAAGCGAGCGCTCTTAGCTCCGTGGCCTAGAGCGCTTTGATTTTGCTTCCATTCTCGGCGTGTTATCAGCGTCTGGTTGCACTGTGAACAAATAAGGGTCGACCGGCTGCGTGAATTAAACAAAGAACGAAGGGCGCTTCTTTCGTCGCCATACTGAATATGATGGTCATTGCATTAAAGCAGCCCTACCTCTAATATGGCCGTGTCGACATGCACTTATGGCAGGAAAGGCATACCTGGTGTTGTCGGCTCTTCAAGTTCGCAGACGCTGACTCGTTAGAGAACATCACGCAGCGCCAGTTCTCCGTAGTCCATGATGCATGGTCTTGTGCAAACACAAACCTTGCTGTTCTGTTTGCTTTTCAGACCGCTGGCTTCTGCGACGGCACACGGCTTCCCAGAACAGCCTCTTGTATGCGACGTCTAATGGTTGGCGTGCTGGCACACAATTTCTAAGTGCCCGTTACCTCTCGAGCTGTAATGTTCGGTGTCTCTGCTGCAGCGGCCACATTATATAGTCCTTGATTCTTGCGTGTAACCCGCTGTCTCGGCCGAGGGGCATGTTTCCAAGGCGTCCCACGCCACAGAATTCCCGGAAATTTCAGTGGTGATTGTAGACACTCGACAACCTGTTTCCTTTGCAATAACGCGTTGCAGCGCACCGTGAAGGTAAAGAGAAACTATTTGCTCTGTGTTTTCGTGCCGTACGCCGAAACGTGAATGTTCGATCCCAGTGTAATTGAGCTTGTCTTTCGACGATAAAATTGCGTTCACTACCAGAAACAAGCGATTCAGAAACTGTCGCGTTGGGCACCGACCTCAACCCGATCGGTCTTCGAAATCTAAACCAGACGCTGATAACACGACGATGCATGGTGTAAGCAAAAATAAAACCGCCGCGGGTCAGGGAGCTAAG
This sequence comes from Amblyomma mixtum, assembly GCF_055824585.1. Classification (NCBI taxonomy): domain Eukaryota; kingdom Metazoa; phylum Arthropoda; class Arachnida; order Ixodida; family Ixodidae; genus Amblyomma; species Amblyomma mixtum. Next base: position 27,388,608 of record NC_143013.1, on the reverse strand, counting down.
AGCGCTAGCTTCAACCATGCTGTCCACAGTCGCGCTGCGCAAGTACGTGTATGTCGGTGGAAAGTGTGAATGTGGTGCTCCAGTGGGAAATCGAGAAAATGAACGTCAAAGAAAACAGAAGATAAGTGGATGAGAGCGTCCATCTCTGATGACGACAGGCAGACGGAGTAAACTTGACCTTTGGCCACGCGCTCCGCTGTTTGCTTTTCATATGATGCCGATAGTGCGTACGCTCACGTCTCTAGATACAATACAAGCCTCGCTGACAAGAGCGTGGCAGCTGAAAACTAGCATGGTATTTAACATACTGGTGGTATTTAAATTTACCGGATACGTACACCGGTTTACCGGCGTCGGCTGTGCATGAGCAGTGACCCCGCCTGGCCCCACCTACTTCACTGCGCGTGCGTAGGTATTGTCGCGTAAGCCGGTGTACGTCTCCGCTAATGCGTCACCGATATGCTAAAAACGTCGAATAGCTCTCATAAGTTCCTTACGGCTCGGGCCGCAAATCTCTCCCCACTCAAAAACCTGGCCTGGTAATCTTGTCTTTAAGCCAACGTCCGCCGCCACTGAACTGCGATGGCGAAGAACGGTTTCAAGGGCCCTCACTGCTACCAAAGAGATCGCAGTTTCATTTTTGTTTTCGTGTGCCACAGATAAAAGGCGATTTCACTATTGTCTTACCGTGTCCTTGAGCCCGCTTCTGGCTTTTGCTGTCCCCTTTTTTTTGTTATTTCTTGTGTTCGTGAATTTTCCTCTGTACCTGTAAGAATTTCAAAAGCAGGTAAATTTTGTAAAATAATCATGTATTGACATTCTTTTCATTGTTAGCCTCGCCTGCTTTGCACTCGTGCAGCCTTGTCTTCCACATCTTTCACGACGTGCGTTCAAGTGGCTCAGTGCCCTGAGGACGACGCGGTGGATTAAATATCTGCTGTGGCGCTCAGTAACTAAAAGAGACGAAATGCTATAATGCCGGTGTACTTAAGATTTGGCACTTGTAAGAGACCTTATATGAGGGAAATGAATTTGGAGCTTTCCTCTGTTTTGAACCGTAAAGCTGGGACGCGCAGCTTTGACACAGTTAAGCACATAGTTTTATCCAGCGCAGCCTTTTAGCGGCGCGCTACTTGGTCTTTCTATGGGTCTGAACTTAATTAAAAGAGTACGTAAAAGCTTCTCTTTCTATCTCGCTATGAGTTGGCCAAGCCACCGACAGATGGCGCTTCTAACGTCCGGAACCACCCACTCGCTCTCTTCCCCTCAAAAGACGTCACTGCCAGTACATGCTCTCACCCGTCACAATTTGGGGGGTATTCTGACAGATCGGCGCCGGCCGCCCGTGCCGTACGATCGCTTCTCGCTCTAGATCATCTAGTTCGAAAAAGAAGAAAGAAAACGCAACGCGAGCAGGACCGAAACAAAAACGTAAGCTGAAAAGAACCTAGGCAGCTAATTGGCGGCGTACTATCTCGTCCTCCCTGCTCAATACTGCGCAAGCTTTCACTCCCTCGGTTCTTCCTAAACGAGTGCGCATTAGAGCGAGATGGAATACGCATGGTTCGAGCGAGGACTGCCACAAATGGGGGAAAAGAAAAATAAATTGTCCGAGAATAGTCGAGGCATCACAGAAAGCAGCAGCAAAGAGATGGACGAGTCTGTGACGCGTCGAAACCGCGCTGAGAGGTAGTGGACTAAAAGTTGGGCCGAACACGGACTACGTGTTGTCGTGGTCGTCGTCAACGTCGTCGTTCCCCGGCAGCTCGACCAGTTCCGTTCCGTGTGCACCGGGAGACGCCGACGGCGAGAGCGCCGCCTTGCGGCGACGCACATCCTCTCCAGCACTGCGGGCTGTCACGGAGCGTGACACGAATGGTGCAGCGATCATCGGTCGTTTTCATCTGCCACGTGTCCAATTACTGTAATGGTGGCTGCCTCGGGTTTTCATTCAGCTATGCTTTTTTTTCCCCCTCTTCGTTCTATTCTTTCACTGCGTTGCCTTTTTTTTCTTTCTTTCCTCCCGCACTGCCCTTGGGGCTTCCTTCTTCACTCGCAGCGGCGGCGTCTTGCTTCATTGAGCAGCTCTCATATTAGTACGCCTTCTCATCGCGTGCGTTCCGTGCGCACCCTGTCAGGGTTTTTGTTTAGTTATTTCTTCGAAGGGGCGTGCTTGCGTTATATGACGTTTGTGGGCAGAATGCACTGAATTCACAGTTACGTGCAGTTTTCCGGCCTTCGTTTCAAGCCCTGCTGAGCTTGTTCCTGCTACTGGAATACGGAGCAATCTTGCTCAAAACAAAAGCAGGAATCAGGAAATTAGAGACGCGGGAGATCTATGCAGTGGAACGAGCGCAAACACGTGCGTGTCACTGTGTGTATACGTCTGCAAATAGGCAGGCAACACGCCAAACACGCGCTCTTGCGTCTGCATAAGCATGCATTGCATAATATGGGGTGGCGAATACACCGACAAGGCACACTATTCCATCTCCCAAATGAAGCTTAGAGAGCGAGGAAGTCAAGCCGCTGCTCTCAATCAAAGGCAGTCGCAGGGAACTTTATCCAGCCGCTGCGCATAATAGCTTCCTTGTTAAGTGCCGCGCACGTCGGAGGGGGTCGGTACGAAAGGACCGAACTGAAGCACTCTTTATGTTAGCCCTCCAAAACGAACCCGGGCCGGTGCGTTGACCCTGATGATACACTTCGTTTTTCTTACTTTTTTCTCGGTGTCACGAAACGTGATCGCGTCCTGCTATCGTCATTCCGGACACGTAGCACACTTGTTAGGGGTGCTGCCCGAGTGCTTTGGTTGAGAGCTGCAGAGAAAAGGCTGCTCTGAGATGGGGGACACTCGTAATGAGTCGTATGTGGTTGCGCGGAGTCATCTTTAGCTTGGTCGGACACGTGTTTCTGTTAAGGGCCTTGCCTCCGTGATCTCTGGCAGGCGGGAGAAAACGAGGACAGACTGGGCTGCAGATACGCGCTAGGCACCAGAGGTTTAGATAGATTAGATCGAGACATTTAGAATAGGGTGACTCCATCAGTTACGAGCATATGGAAACAGCGAGATAACGAGGGGCACTAGCGCCCTGCTATTCCTCTATGCCCCTAACAGATAGGGTCACCATATTTTAAAATTCCTATTGTGCAGGTTCAGAATCGCCACGCAGGATTTGAGCCGGACAGTTGTGAGAGTGTTAAGCTTGATTCTCAAAAGGAGTTTTTCTGACGTAAGCACGAAGTAAATTTTCAGTATTTTGAGCATCGCAGGTGAAATGTACTGAATCGCAATGCCGATTCGGCCTTTAGATGTGAATTATGGTGCCACTCAGCCTCTATGGCTTGATTTCGTATTTTGTTTATTTGCTTGAAGTTTCTGGATGGGGGCAATTATATTTTGGTCATCAACAAGGCAAAAATTAAAAGTAGCAGACGGTAATGAACGCCACAGCAGGCGCTTGGACGCACGTTTGTTGAAAATAAATGGGAACAAGCACATAAATGCATCGGACATATTCTAGGAGCAGAACGGCGATGCGCACCACACTCGCCAGGCTACAAAAACGCTTGAGACTACGGTATTGCTGGTTCTCTTTGTGCATTTGACAAGACATTGCTCAGATGCAAAACCGTCTTGCATAGGCGCCGCGCAACAGATGATTACACGCGCTGTTTGATTGCAGAGGAAGTTGTCTATATAGCTGTCGTAAGAAAAAAAAAAGAATATTGCTGCTTAGGTCTCTCTCTCTCTGTCTGAAAAACTTTATTATTGGTACATAATAGGGAGGGAGTTTGAGGTCGCGATGGCCACTGTTTCTCTATTCGCCACGAACGACTTAGTTCACCGGGGCTTCGCGGGCGCCCCGACGCAGTGGTGGCATCCTAGATCCTCTCACTTTGCTTGGCTTGCGCCACCTCCCCCTCTCCTAGCTCTTCAGTCAAGCTTTCTCTTTTCTTTCTTCGTTTCATCCTTTCTTGCTCTCCGCGGTGAGCTGTGATGGGCGCGCGTGTCTCCCGCCGAGTCGCTGTTAATGAGGGGAGCGACAAGTTTCCTCTGCCTCTTCTGGCCCCTCCTACTCTCCACTCCTTCTCACCGCCTCTTGTGCGTGCTCTTGCGGCACGATAGTGAACGCGCGCAACGACGACGGCTCAATAGCCTGTTGATGTTGACAGCTGCCTTTCAAGCGCTTCCGGACAAGCGCGCAGTCGCTGTCTTCCTCCTCTCCGCTCGGTTTTGGTTTCTTCTTTCTTCGCTTTCTTTCTCTCTCTCGAGCTGTCAGCGGCGCCCACGCATCATTTGCTCCCCACGGAACTTTTCAGCAGTTTAGCGGAATGATCTTCTTTTTCTGCTCGCTGAACTTCTCACTCTTGCCGCGTGCTCATTTGCGTAGCCCGTCGCATTATTTGACTGCGTACTCGTCAGACATCCTTAAAGATACAAAAAGTTTAATTAGACTTAACCAGTTTAGACTGACTGAGTTTGGATCAGGCTGTGCGGGAGCAGATTATGCTAGGATCAATCAAGTTGCTAACTGCTACATTTAACCTTGGAGACTGTTGAGTGTTCTGGAGAATAAAGAATAGATTTGGTTTATGGGGTTTAACGCCCCAAAGTGACTCAGGCTATGAGAGACGCCGTAGTGAAGGGCTCCGGAAATTTCGACCACCTGGGGTTCTTTAACGTGCACTGACATCGCGCAGTACACGGGCTTCTAGAATTTCTCCTTCAAAGAAATTCAACAGCCGCGGCCGGGATCGAACCCGCGTCATTCGGGTCAGCAGCCGAGCACCACAGCCACTGAGCCACCGCGGTGGCAACAAATAATAGAATAGAATAGAATAGAATAGAATAGAATAGAATAGAATAGAATAGAATAGAATAGAATAGAATAGAATAGAATAGAATAGAATAGGCGGAATATTCCTTTCAAACCAAGGGCACCCAAGTTTTATGAACTTCTTATGTATCAAGGCGGGGTAATGCGCACATCAGCCCTGGTGGTTTTGGATCTCGTGGTTTACTGCTGCATCACTGCTAGGATTACCAGTCAGACTTGATTACTGTAAGCGAAGGAAAAGAAGGTACATGGTAGCGACACAGAATTCGTATAGAGCCCACGGTATAAGTTAGTCTCATTCATTCTTTCAAGTACTGGTTTATCCGAGCTCCTAGTTTGGAAGTAAAAGCACCTGATGTCATTGGGCTGCATACTAAGCGCGCGAGAAGCCTGCAACACACTTATGCGCCTCACGCGAGTTGTCCAATTGCAAGCAAATTTCTCACGGTTCTTTTCATTTACGAGAGACGTCCATTACGACACGTTTCCGGGGTCTGAATTCTTTAAAAGCGGGTGATTTCCGAAATGGCCGTCACACGTCCCCGCGGCCAGTCTCTGTGATGGCCATTGCTGATGGCGTGCCGGAGGCCATTTATGCCCGAGCGGCGTGGGCAGTCGCGCAGGGTGCAATTTCTGAAATGCATTTTTAAACCAGCTCCGGGGCCTAATTTTTACGCTCGTTCTAATCTCAAGCCGGACCACACAGTACCTACTACTACACGTTTCCAGCGAACGCTTCGAACAGAATAGCGTTCTACGCGTCCCATCCAGTACACCTCGGGCCTACATTCTGTTAACGCTAGTGGCAGTTTCATTGTCTTTAGCTTTTTTTTTTCTTTCTTGGCGGCTATGAAATAATGTCGTTGCCGTGGCCAGAACAGAAGTAATCAGGCCCCTTTACTGCCGTCCGCAACATTGTTTCGAGCGCTGTCACACGGCGGCCAGAGTTTGTTCTTTTCCAACAGGCTGCGAGGCTGCCTCCGCCAAAACCGTAACAAGCGACGAGACAAGCTTGAAAGATTGCTGCCGTGCGCAGAATCATGATTGATCCTATCGCGCTGAGGGAAAAGAGCTATTTTCTGTTCGCGGCGTCGACGGTGATAGATCACGAACGGACGAACGGCGGGCGGGCGCGCAACGCGGAAGCGCTGTCGGGCGCTCTATTCGAAATTAGTCGAGTGGAGAATTAGCCGGCCAAAGTCTTCCAAGATTACGTAGTTTCTTCCTCGCCGTTTTCCTTTTTTCAAATAATGAAGTGTTGCATCTGATATAATTAAAAACGCATAGTTTTTGAAGGAACAGATTGAACTTGGTGGGAAGGGCTGAACGTCACCGAAAAAAAAAAGTGATAGTATAAGGAACGCCCTCAAAAAACAGCGGCGCAGATAGGTATTGGGCGATTTGGATTTCGTTCATGGTTAAAAGTTAGGCGAACGCTTCGAAAAAGCCAAGTCTTTTCGTGGCTTGCGCCTTGCCGTTAACCGCAAGTTTCACAAAAGCATATGACCATAAGGCACGCACTAATCTACACAAGCGCAGGAATTTTTTGGTAAAGGACCATATGCCATGAAATTATGAAGTAGGAAACCGGTAAGGTGTTGATTACTGGAAGATATATAGCTTGATTTGTTCGGTATAAATCTAAAAAAAAAGTCCACTAAATTATTATTATTTTTTTTTTGCAAATTCGGTTTTAACTGAATAAAAGTCATTGTTTTTGGCATGCACACCAAAGCAAGCTTGCTGTTTATGGGTACGAGCTACACTCATCCAAAAGAGAGAACATTAAAAAATTTGGAAGCCAGGCGCCCTAGTACAGTGCGATTGTCGGATTAAGTAAAGTGACAGCGCCTTTTGGGGCATTGTAAGCATTGAAAAGGAAAAAAGGGGAGGTTTATTCGCTCAGGTGAGAATTTCGTCACTAAACAACCCAAACATTTTTTTTTTTAAAGTGACATCAATTGTTTTTTGGTTTAGCAGCCACTCGGGTAAATATTGAAAAGACCTTTTTTTCTTAAACCGAGACAAATTAACGAAAATCAACGCAATACACTTAAAGGAGACGATCTTGGTTAATACATGCGAATTTATTACATTAAGATTACGTGAATTATACATGAAGGCGAATAGTCAGGAAAGGCTCTTACCGAAGCGCGGCAACTGGATATGCATGGAGCTCTCCAGTTGCTTTTCACTTGTTTGTTTTTGCCTTTCTCTCGTCTATCTAGTTTTTGGAGTAAACTTATTCTTTCGTTTTCGACTCGCTGCCTGATCACTCATGACCGGGTCCCAAAATTGCGAAAATTGTGTGCAGAAAAGTCCAGCCCGTAGTTTTAAATATCAGTCATGTAAAAGAAGGGCGCTTTACAACAGTCTTTTCAACCATGTAGAGACGCGACGTTTAGGATGCAGGACCTCGTGTAATATTTTTTATGCAGTGATTGAATCTCGGTGCCGTTAAATAAAGCAATGAACCTAGACGCCGCTCAACGAAGTTATCTTTCTTTTGCTGCCTCTATTTTATATTTTGTTCTTACAGCGGTTGGCGATAAAATGTTTCCTTTCATCTCTATTGAGGCCTAGCTTATATGACGCACTTTCTAAGCATAGCCTTTGCCAACTTTTTTTGCTTGCACCAACTTCTTTAGTTTTATGTTTTCACGGTTAAGCTTCAAGAAACATCATGTGTTTCGTCTCACAAACTTTTGCATTAATGTCTTGCAAATCCCACAGCTCGTCTTTGATATTTCTCGTCGCTGTGCTTTCTCTGCGCCCCTATTTCCTCGTGGGAAAGGGTAATCGGCATCTCTCACTCTCTTTTCATCTATTTCTCTCTTGTTTTTTAACTTGCGGTTTTCCTCTTTCCTTCCGTTTTCATTTTTTTTTTGTCTTTCACCTCTCGCCAAGGATAGCGATGCGAACGGAGCCAGCGACGTCCCAATATATGCTCCGGTTCCTCACGGGCTCTTTATTGATCCCCGCTTTACGAGCTGTCAGCGCCGTAGCTCACCGGCCGGGTCGTTGATAAAGGACTCGACGGCGGTGACCCTAAATCTTCGCCCAAAGATCCGCGCCGCCGCTTTTCCACTTTGGATCCGCGCACCCGACGTGTCAACGAAAGGCGGGTCGGGGGTTGGTTCTGCGCAGCCATAAACACTTGCCCCGCCGTAGTCGGTCCCACGTAACTCTCCGCAGCCTCCTCCAATTGGCAAGCCCGCCCCGACCGGTCAGGGAGCTGTGTCGCGGAGGAGCCAGCCCAATTCCAGAGGTACCGTTTAGGTGGAGACTATAGTCGGATCGAACGCATCACGGTGCACCCGGAGGTCTGGGTGGAATAATTCGTGCGAGTACGGCGCGGAGTGAAAGTTGGACGACGCACCGCCGGTGATCGGCCGACTGGCGTAAGACCTGCTCCGATTAGCTGCTTCTGATTAGCCCTGGCCGCAGCTTGTGAGCCGGGCGTAAAATGTGGCTCCGCAGGTTGAGCGTAATCAAGAATACCACCGATATATATTTAGTAGTCGTGCCACTGTCTTGTTTGAAGCGATGGTTGGAAGTGGATGAAAATAGGCCTAAAATTTTAGGAAAAGGAGAGAGTGAGGGGGGAAGGAATAGGTCGGGAGATAAAGTAGACACGCTGTTGCCCTGTTGGCTACCCTATATATGGGGAGACAAGGGAAGCGAACAGAGGAGCTCGTTATGACACACTTGAAGGGAGCTAGCAGTCACCGAACCTAATGAGCATAGGGGATGTTTCTTTTTGTGTTGTTGATCAATGAGAGATTAGTAGTAAAATTGTTTTATCGCTTAAAGATAATTTATTAGGAAGTAGAAGAAAAAACAACCGCATAGCGCTGCTGGGATCTGAGGTCGTGGGTTCGAATCCAACAGGGGGCATGCTGTTGTTTTTTCTTCTGCTTCCTAATCAATTATGTTTAAACTATCAAAGAATTACCACTTCGCTGTGCGAATGGAAGGTTTGGGAATGGAATCGAATGGACAAGAAAATACACCCAAAATGTTTGAACAGATCAGCGCTCAAGCCTTTGCAGCGGCCTGCGAGGGAGACCACGAAAGAAGACAAGCCACTCAGATGTGTTCTTGGTCCCTTGTATTCTCCTCTATTTAAAGGGTGATAACGCCGGAAACCTTGAGTTTTGACTAAAAAAAAAAAAGAAAACTGCAAGTAGGCTTTCAAATGCCGCAAATAAGTGTGGCGTATAGCACCCCTTATCAAAGTGCAGTGCTCTCCAAACACTCTCTGAAGACCCGGCAAACAAAAGCGAAGTGTCATATTCACACAGAAAAGGTAATGTTGCCTCGCCAATTCAACTTCCTAAATAATTTAAATACTGAGCTATATTCATTTGGAAGTTGCTTGAAATTGTACCGACTACCTCAAAAGCACAGGAGCTAGCCAAAGCAGCAGCAGGTTTTTCATGAGGATTCCACCAACTGTTCTTTCATTCATTTTGTTCTTTTTATTTATATACAATATTCTTATCAAATGCTACACTCGAAGATCAGGATGAATTCGAATGGCGTTCTATATCATGTAATCCTATTATTTTCGCAGCGCTGATTTTTTTTTTTTGCTGGACTGTGATGTATCAGCTGGCTCGGGCGACTCATATAGACCTAATGCATAGGAGGGAACAAAACAAGCGGCATTACGGGAAAAAAGTAGCAAACAACTAAACGAAAGGGTCTAGCAGGCGCATGGCTTCCATTTCTGCTGCGTCGCGGGATTTAACTCGTGATCTGCGTGAATCTAGCTCATCGCATGAAAAGAACGGCCTAGCGAGGATTTTATTAAGGCACATATAGTCCTTCCCATGCGTTTTATATAGTGTATGTCCGCCAATTTTTGTGTGGGTGTGTCTCGTTTTCCCGATAAGCCAATGCCCACCTAAAAAAAAATCGTGTGGAAGAATGAAAACAATGCGAATATCACAGCTTTCAATAACGTCTCGCTTATCCATTGCTTAGTCGTTTCTCCGAACCAAACATCTCGGCCGCGCAAATTCGGGCACTGCTCTTTCGGACCAGTCTGTCATATGTAAAAGCAGGCGAAAATAAAAAAGAACTCCACTTCCTTATCATAGCTTGTCATCGTCAGCAGAAGTCGCCGATTCGCATGCGGTGTTTCGAAAAAGAATAAAAAAAAACGACATTTTTAGTGCCATCGTTCTCGCAAGATCTCAGATCCCGTGAAAAGCGTCTCGACTTCATTTTGCACTTCTCATTTGGGTTTCGCCCCCTTCACGAGAAAAAATTCAAAGGGCGCTTCGCCCGTCGCGACGGCTTGACCTCTGCCATACTCGACGAGGCGCGCACCCCATGCGAATACACGCTCCTCTCTTCACTTGTCGTTGCGCGCCTCATTGAAGTGTGGCATAGGAAATATAAAGATGGATGGGGAAAGAAAGGGAAGGGAGATGCCGCCAGGAGAAATGCAAACAACTCTGGCGTTGCTCGCCTGCGATGACAAAGGCGGCCCGACAAGCACGAACGAGACCCTGGAGGCAAGATGCGAGTCGGAAATTTCGTTTTCTTGGCATTCTAAGGGCATCTCGCTCGCCTTTTCTCAACCTCCCTTCCTCCGATCCTGCGAACCACCTCGCCCTCTACACGGCCGTACAGTGGTTTCTGCGCGTAATATATATATATATTTTTTAGTTAAGAGAGCTAGAAACAGAGAATTAGAAAGGAAATAACAGAGGAATCATAGAATTGCCTGCGATGCATCCATGCGCTTGAATAGAGTGTGCAAGCTGCTGCGGGGGAGCGAGTGGCTTTGTGACTTTTTTTTATTTCCAAACTCTTCGACGAAAAGGACGAACTCAGAACTTCGGTCATCACTCTGATCCGGGCACGCTTGCGCCAAACCAAATTGTGCGGCACTGTACTAAACCACCAAATCCAATGTTTTTCTCTTCTACTACTTTTTTTTTTGCGGAGTGGAAAAGTCTGAGTGTTTCAATGAAAAAACACCCAAAAACAAGTAGAAATCGCTATTTCAAACGGGAACATCTCGAGGCGAGAAATTTCGCACGCCCTCCTCTTTCTTTCTTTTCGCGTTCGGCATTTCAAGCTATAGCTCCTCGTGCCTTCACTTTGTGCTCTCTCTTCGTCATAGCAGCTGCCTGGTGCCGAACTCGAAGGAGAGCTTGCGGGGCCTCGGAGATAGCGAAAGAAAAACGACCTTCTTCCGCCTTCGGCTTTTATGATGCGCCGCACTTTCTCGTGTTGCTCGCGCGATTCGTGCAGCGTCTGCGTGCCCCGCCGCGATGTGACCGCGCTCTCTCCTCGCTTGGCGGACGTGGTTATGGCAGCAGCAGCAGCGTCAGGCAGCCCCAAAACCCGTTCTTTCCTTCCTGCCTGCCTTCCTTCGTTCTTTCCCGATCGCCCTCCCTTTCCTCCCCTTTTCCGGTCGCGACCGGCTTCTATCTCGTAGCCGGCGCGCCCCCGATTGGAGCAGCCCTCGCTGCCTGAATATTCAAAGCAAGACGAGAGCTTGCTGGGCGGCGCGACAAGCGTTCGAGCAGCGCAGCCGCGGAGCATATTCACATATTCATTAGCGTGGCGAAGCTGCTTCCCCCCCCCCCCCCCCCTTTCCCCGTCTCTGCTTGTGCCAGGCACCAGTTCGAAGCCTCTTCGTGAAAGCACGCGGTGCGGCGTGGAAAAGGATGTTGAACGCGAAGGCTGGTGGTGCCATCTAACACAGTTTTCCTTTCAATCCTTTTCTCCACTGCGTGATGTCGTTGTTAAGGGATATAAGGCTGCCGCGGACGCGAAGAAAATGAAAAGGGAAAGTTTAAGGAAAAGAATCAAGAAGGTGGGGGGATGGGAGGAGGGGTGGAGAAGTGGCGTTATGGGCTCGACGTACTTCTCCTTCCCCTTATCCCACTTCCTTTCCCTTTCTCAGTATGCCGCTTCCCTAGCCTCCTTTCTGTCGGCTTTTCCCCGAGATCCTTTCGTGAATCAGTTTCCTCTGGGGCACCCAGTTCGCCAGCTGCAATGATAAACGAGCCGCAACTCTGGAACTGGTGGCGCGGGGACGCGCGCAATGTTTGGTTCTTCCGGATGCTTTCGTTCGTTTCGTTTCGTATTTTTCTTCTTTAATTTCCGACATTCTCTACCCCTTCCTCCCTCTAATTTTTTTTTCAGTGACACTTTTTTTCCCCATTTACCCCTCACTTCGCGCCCTGTTACTTTTAATTTTATTATTTTTACTCGTCCGCGCTCTCACTCTTTTGAATTCCACTCCACTTCCTCCGTGCGCCGAAGCCGCGTTTTTGAAGTTTCCCGAGTGCGCGCAAAACCCTACGTCCGCGCGCGCCCGAGTTTGCTGGGATTTGCGGGCAAGCCGCTCGCACTAATGGCCGCTTAGCTGCTGACGCAGATGCCTAGATCTCCGGGTGCCTCTCTCCCTCTCTCTTCCTTTCTACATTTATATCTCCCTCCGCCATTTCCTATCTTGGTTTCCCCGTGCCCTGCTTTTATTTTGCGCCCCCACACACATTTCTTTCCTTCTTCTTTCTTCACATCGCCTCACTCCCTAAGCTCTGCTCGCTCTAGCTCCTGCTTCTCTTTCCTTTTTTTTGTGAGTGTCCCCAATTCTTTTTCCTTCCCTTTCCCCAGCTCCACGACCTATAGTTTCCCTATTTTGGTTAGCCTCTGACTGTCGCGGCTCACCCTCGCGGTGCTTGGTTCTTTTACTCCCACACCTCTCCGGAGCCACTCCGGTTCTGCGCGCGCTTGCGATTTTCGCGGGTAATGCGTCTTCCGGCTCGCTGCTTTCGCGTCTATGTGTGCCGCGCCCTCGTTCCCTCCGTCCTACCACGTCCCGACGTGCCTACGTGAGTGATTTTTTGCTGACGCTACGCAGCGTGCGAGCAGCTACTGCAGTCCCATCGCGTACTACTAATCCCGTGTAACCCGCCGTTTCTTGATCTCCCCCCGCCCCCCATTTTTTTCGTCTTTAGCGCATGCCCTCATGCCGCGCGTATTTTCCTTCTTTCTTTCAATGGGATCAGGAGACCGCCTCACTGGCTTTTCAGCTTACCAACCTCGACGCGGTTCACACTGCAAGCTTAATGACTTCGAGTTAGGGGAGACTAGTTTTATGCTTTCTAAGCTACTACTTTACGGGGCTGCTTGAGTGCTGGACGATTTCGTACGTTTACCTGGTGTAAGAAGCCTTGCTGAGAGGTATTTTCTTCATCACTGTGAATGCATAATTAAGAATCGAAACTTTCAAGCTACTACCTGAGTATGCCGCCAGTTTTGATACGTTTTTCAGGCTTATAGCAGTGACAGTCTCTAATATGTCTTTCTTAAAGTCATAGGCGAATATTGTTCAGATCTCAAAATTGCGTTGTATGTTGTGTGTACATCGCTACCTCCTAGATCAGAGAAGACAAGAGAGCGCGACAAAAAAATGAAAGAATGAATAAATAAATACTGTGCATTTGAGCTTTTCTGGCACGAGTGCTGCCGTGTGCTCTCACCACACCGACATGTAACCGCTTGCGCTTCAGTCTGGCTGTTTCATGGCCCGATCATATCCGCGTAAAGCAATCATTGCTCCCGCATCGTACTGCTCAACAAAGCTCCTGTGTTCGTTTCAAAGAGCTGCTTGAAAACGTATGAACACAAAGCCTTGCGCACAAATTTGCATTACGAGAAAGAAAGTAAAGGTCTTGAAAGAAACACCAAGCCCGGTGTTAGGATGCCAGGGCAGCTCTGACGCCGTTAACCAGAGTTTGCAGCTATATGCTGAGAAGCTGGCACCGCGGAGTCGTGTCTGTTTTTGTATTAGGCAGTGAATATTGCAAGGCGAATGGGCATCACTTTTTTCGCATTTGCTTCTGTGGATGCGATTCTTAAACTTTTTTGTTGGTGTTGTTGGCGAATCACATCAGTAGGGTGTTGATAATGGAAGTGAGTGGGTGAGTAGGTTTTCCACTGTGACAGTGAAAGCGCTCAAAAAGACAAGGACTACAGAATAAGAGAGATATACGAAGCGCTTCGTATCTCTCTTTTATTCTGTCGCCCTTGTCATTTTGAGCGCTTTCACTGTCAATAGGGTGTTACTTATTTTGTGAAGTTTGCTTCTTGGCAAATGCTTCCTTTATGTCACGGTGCACGCTTTACAGGAGTAAGTGAAGCTTGCTTCTTGGCAAGCGTCATATTTTTGCGGCGGTGCACGCTTTACAGGAGCAAGTTACCTCGAAAGCGATGCTGAATTCCGACTAATCCTACATTCGCCCCCTTGAAAAGCGCCACAAATATCTAGGCGCTGCCTTTGTTCGATTATATCGCCTGCTGGAAAAAAATTCCCATTTTCTTTTCCTCCTTGGGTGATGTACCGAACATATGAATGCCACGGCACTGATCTCAGTTGACTTCGATGGTAATACGCAGCACCCACTTCTAAATTCTTTCACGGTCCACTATTACTTGCCTGTTGGAGCTATAAAACATTGCTGTTTTCCATGGCGACGACGGTTCTCGGTCTGTTTCACTGAGTAATTACTGTAACTCAATGAAAATATGGAGTAAGGCAGAGATATACGTATAAGATGTTTTGGGGAAAATATGAATGGTGTTGGATTTTTTAAATAGGTGGTTTAAAAAAAGGAGAGAGTTAGTATAAATGCATTCATCCCATGCGGTAGCTCGAAGTTATGAGAATTCTTCAATAAACCAAACTGCAAGCCGGGAGCCATGAACTGTTTCTAATTTCGCGTTAAGTAAAAATCCAGAGAAGAGAGTTCATTGCCTTTTGCAGCTGTGCTTCGAAGAAAGAAAAACACAGATAACATCAATCGTAAGAATTACCAGCTAGAAAAGAAAATATCAGCACCGCTTCGCTTTCAAAGAGCGGACACGCTGGTAAAGTTCGCTGTATATTTGTTCAAATGAGTGGCTCTAGGCAGGTGTCGTCTGACGGGTCTACTGCTTTGTCAACTGAACCACGTATGAGAGAACCTGCTATCACGTGCGCGTAAAATAAGGGCGAGAGCAACAGGACGAAAAATACCATCGATATGATTTCCGCGTACGCATGTAGCCAAATATGCAAAGGATTATTAAATTTGAATATTCGCGCTTAGCGAAACGACCACTTTAATATAGGCCCTGCGGGTTTTTCCTCTGGACTACTTTCACTGGAAGCTGTTTTTTGAAATCTTCAGAATAATAGATGAAGATTAGTTGGCTGCTCTTCTTAATATGCAAATAAGCCAAATTTATCCGAGTGCGAATGAGTTCCTCGGAGAAGCCTGTTTTCTGTTCCTTTTAAAAGATCAGTGTGCTCGCCATCTGTGAGTTAGCTATAGTCAATTTCGCACCGCTTCACGTTAAGTTGGTGCCATTTCCGTTTAGACTCCTTTTACTTCCGAGCGCGCCCTTTCGCCTCGAATCGACGGACGGAATTATTTAAAGAAGCCGTTTCTCCCGAAGTACTCGGGAGGGTTTATGGAAGTTCAAGAAGGCAGGTTAACCCTGCCGTCTAATTTTAATGCGGACGCTACCGGAAGAATAAAAAATATAACACTCGTAATGTCGACTAAAAATGCGTGTTTTGGGAATACTCGGGTTTTTCCGGAAGTCAAGAAACGGAACTTTGTTGTAATTATTTTGCAAACGAGCGGAACCGGCTGGCAAGGGCCTCCGTGAACTGTCGGGCGCTGAAGCGTGATGCTCCGAGCAGTGCTGGAGCAGAAAAAGGAATTTAATTTAAACAGCCAGGAGGACAGAAACGAGCTCTTTTTTTTTTCGCATGGCGCCTTCCACGTAAACTTTGACCAAGTTCGCATAATCAGCGAAACTCTTCTTATTTTGGACTCATTTTTTAATACAAAGGCAAAATGACCTGCTAACAGCAGTCGGAACCTGTTGCTATTTCTTTCTTTCTTTCTTTCTTTCTTTCTTCTTTCTTTCTTTCTTTCTTTCTTTCTTTCTTTCTTTCTTTCTTTCTTTCTTTCTTTCTTTCTTTCTTTCTTTCTTTCTTTCTTTCTTTCTTTCTTTCTTTCTTTCTTTCTTTCTTTCTTTCTTTCTTTCTTTCTTTCTTTCTTTCTTTCTTTATCTCTTTCTTTTTTTCTTTCTTTGTTTGTTTCTTTCTTTCTTTCTTTCTTTCTTTCTTTCTTTCTTTCTTTCTTTCTTTCTTCCTTCCTTCCTTCCTTTCTTTCTTTCTTTCTCTCTTCCTTTCTTTATTTCTTTCTTTCTTTCCTTCTCTTTCTTTCTTTCTCACTTTCCTTCCTTCCTTCGTTCTTTCTCGCTTTCTTCCTTTCTTGCTTTCCTTTTTCCTTCCTTCTTTTGCCACCTTAAGATTTTCTTTAATTCGTTTCCCTATTTGCTTGTTTGTTTCTCTTTCAGTTTCTTGGGAAATGTCCATGGAATTCTCTACATAGGCCCAATACACATTTCGGTGCACTCAGCTTTTTCTATTTGACCTTTGTATCCCTCCGTCCCTTTCCGCCGATGCACGGTAGTAGCAGACCATTGGTTAACGTTCCTGTCTTTATTTCTCTCACCGCCCTCTCTCTCTTCCTTCCAATACTAATTACTTAATTTAAACCACAACAAGCTAACTAGATATCTTATTTTCCGCGTGTCTTCTTTTTAAGTAGAAAGTCAAATAAGCATCAATTGCACGTGGAACAAGTACCAGGAGCTTTGCATTCATCATAACCACCTCTCTTTGTTTGCCTCATTTATTTTTTTTTCCCCCGAATCGCGTCGCAGTTCCTCGTCTTTTTCGCGCCGAGTCTCCCCCGCAGCACTTCCCGGCCATAGCTGGATGAAAGCAGAGCCACTTGTTGAAGAAATTGGTGCCACCCTAAATACAAACAGCATTTATCATGCGGCTCTGCAGTTGGTCCCGGGCTCCGGGTTCCACTTGTCGTGCAGATTTACTTCTTCCCCGTTGGGGAATTCCGGGCATTCGCGAAAGCGCAGATTTGCATCTCCACTCAATGAGTGCGCCAGAGTGCTTGGCCACTACCGCCCAACCCTAGCCCGCAATTCCTATTTTATTTTTATTCACCATCTCGTACACTACCCATTCGCGACACCCCTGTATCTGCATTGCATTCCTCTCACTCGCGCTCGAAAATAGCGTGGTTGGTGCGATCCACTCTGACGCAGGAAATCGAGGCAAACAAGCAAGCAAACAAAAAAAAATGCCTCCCACCAAGAAACGAGGAAGTGACGGCTCTGGGCGGAACTCTGATGAAATACGGCTCTCCGCTTCGATTGGCGGTGATAGAGCGTTTTTCCCTGGTCGCTCCAGAGGAGGTGGTGGTGGGCGCGGATGGAAAGATAGTGACGTTGCGAAGAAAAAGGGGAACGACTCTGCTTTCATCGCGATGAAGAGAGGAATAATAAAAGAGCATAAAAACGTCATCGGGGAGTGCATGTTTATGGGACGGCTTGCCCCGCGCCTCGGGACCGGCGACGACGCTTTTTCCGTCGTTTGCGGCGACCGGATTCCTCGCTTGCTCTCGGCCGCAAACTTTTGAACTGTTTTATTTATTTTTATTTTCTTCTCGGGTGCGTTTCCTTCGCCTTTTTCTGTGTTTAGCGAGCTCGTGGGCCCAGTGGTTTTGCGCTGTGTGTGCGTGCGTGATCTTCCCTGCACTTTGCAAACGGTTATGGCCACGACGGGTTACCGCGACACGCTTAGAGTCACTTCGCGTGGTTCCTCTGGTCACTTATTTTGTGAAGCTTTTCATTTCCTTCTACTTTTTTGCTTTCGTTGAAGTTAAATTGAGGGCAGCGAGTCATGGAAAGGAAAGTGTTAAGGTGATGTTAGGATACAGAAAAAGAGCAGAGTGCATTTGGAAACAAGCAAGTGTAAGGATATCAAAGCTAGCATCGCGAATAGGAAAAGTACATGGGCAAGACATGTAATAAGGAGAATACACACACGATGATTACTTTGGATAGCGGAGTGATATTTATTGAAGCAGAAACATAGCATGATGAAACAGGCAATGGGGCAGATAAGCTCAGGACATTTTCCGGGATAAGCTGGCCGCCACTGGCGTGTAGGAGGCAAAGAGAGGGGCCTTCGTCGTACACTGGATTAGATAGGTTGGTGATCATGCTGACTCTGCCATTTTTTTTTTTTTAGTTTGATGTTACGTATCATTGTTTTCGAGGTATAATCTCTGCTCGCGTGCGGACTTTGTTTATTGTTGTGATTTCATATTTCGCTGTTTTCATTTGAGTTTAATTTAAACATCTGTTTGTCTTCTTCCGCGCTTACATGTAGTACTTGACTGCTCACGTCGAGGGTTCCTTAACCATTTCTGATCGATTGTTGTCAGTTTTGCGATATCACGCATTGCACTTATGAATAACTTAGTGGAATGTCGCAGCCGTCATCGTTTTTGGTGCACACCAACCTCTGACTGCTTGCAGTCATCCGGAATTATAGGTGCCCCATCGATGTTTTTGTTAACGTCAGTGTAGTCAGTGTATACTGATAATGGACGAAACTGAATGCTGCACAGAGCGGGATGAGTCTAAATGCAAAACAAAACATGTTTATCAAATGTTTAGGGGAATCCCCCAAGGTGGAGTAAATTTGTAATAAGGGAGTAATTACTCATTGGCGTCCACCCAAGCGCAGCCATACGGCTACAAAGGAAAGCTTTGGCTGCGCTTGGGTGGAAGTATGGCGGCGCTTGGGTGGATGCCAATGAGTAATTACTCCCTTATTACAAATTTACTCCACCTTGGGGGATTCCCGTAAAATTTGACCTACACTGTTCCCACTTCGAGTTATTGATCAATTCGCTCTCGCCCTACCATAAGCTTGCCGTCCCGGTTAGCTCAGTTGGTAGAGCGACTGCTCCGGTGAAGCGGTGGTCCCGGGTTCGAACCCCGGACCAGGACGAATTTTTCTTTAACTACGAAGTTTCTGAGAAAGCTGTATAGCTTTCCTTTGTAGCCGTATGGCTGCGCTTGGGTGGATGCCAATGAGTAATTACTCCCTTATTAAAAACATGTTGAAACAAGCAATCCAAAAGACCTCTTACCACGACAGCATTTTCTGCTGGTTTTCAAGAGACTAACTGAAAATCAGAAGGGGTTATCATTACTCTGTTTTTCCCCTGATATCGCGTCTGCATTCCGGCCATGCAATGCTGATGTCATAGATCACTACGTCCTTCTACTCTTTGAGGTCCAGCGCGAACTCGATCTGAAAAAAACAGACCTATCTAAGAGAATCATAGTTGCCTCCTATTCCTTTTTGGAAACCCAACAGTTACAAACCAATGAAACGAAATAGAAAAACCTAGCAAAAAGTCAATCGCCGAAATCAAAGATCGCCATTCACTGAAGTTCCGAAGCACGTCGAAAACCATTTGGAAAAAGGGGATGCTTGATGGCTTGCCATAACTGAGACTGCGATGAAAGGCACGGATTTGGTTCTCTGCTTGTATCACATGAACTTCCATTGAAAGGGGCAAGCCTTGGAGGGCGATGTTTTCTCTGCTACGTTGCAGTAGACGCACAAACAGCAACGAAGTTTTCTTTCCTATCACGTGATCTCTCGCACTGTACAATCCGCCTTTTTTCACAAGATGTTGCGTCCCCTGAGGAGTGGCGAAAAATTCGTGTACAACTGGTTGAAAATAGACGCATGTGGAAGACGCAGGCGTTATCCGGTTCCATGATCCGCTAACTGCGCTTACGAAGTGGCAAGTTTGTGCTTGACAGCTGGCGCCATCTGTCACATGACCCTGTCGCTAACGTAAACTGCGCATGCGCGGAATAGGAGTGTGAAAAAAGGCGGATTCTGGTGCTCTCAGTGTGTGAGCGTGCTGGTATGAAGATCATCGGTCACTCTCACTATTTCAAACAGTCACCCTCATAGTGAAGACCTGTACTTTGCACCCGGCGGACAGGGCGCGGGGAAGAGCGGTGTAGAACCCTATCTGCTGACCTACGGTCATCGCATTTCCAAATATAGGAGTCCGCAGGACGTGCTTTTTCACTTGCTTCTCCTGTATCCATTTCTCTCACCGGTGTCGCTTTCTAAATATTTTTTTTTGCCCCTCTTCCCCCAGGGGAGCGTCGCGCGGGGTCCGAAAGTGTTCGCACTGACGGCCGCAGCGGGTCGTCGGTCGTGTCGCCCAGTGGCCTTTGCGTGCCTAAACGCACTGCCGCTTCGTGCCCCCGCATCGCACCTTTACTTTCCCCCTCCCTCTTTTCGCTGCTGTTCTACATGCCCTCCCCTCCACCGTCAACACACCGCTCCACCGGACAAGCGATATTCCCTTTATGGAGTTTTGATTTGTGACCCGCCTCGCAGCCGTGTTGTCGCGGCCGCGCGCACTAACATGATCTTTCCGTCGCTTCTCTTCGCCTCGTTTATATCGCTTGCACTCTCGTATTTGGCGTTCTTTCTTTTACACGTTTTACTTCTCTCCTATTGCCTGAAGTTTTTCTCTCTCTTTTTTTTTTTCTTTTTTCCCGTTCGTTTGAAGCCTGCTCAACGCTGATGATTGCCGCCGCTGCGCGGGCTGCGGTGAAAACTGTGATCATGGCCCCGGAATGACGCGACTGCGCTGGCCGCTGCAGCCGCCGCCGTTTTCACGATCGCCGTAATGGCTCGTGAAGCGGCGCGACGCGGTTGGCCCGTGTCGCCGCTAGTTTTCCGGGTAATTCTCTTAGTGCGCTTGTCGTGTAGCCATCCTCCTCCTTCTGCCCTCAACTTTCTCCTCCTGTTCGCTACCCCCTCTCTCCTCTTTATCTCGCTCTCTCTCATTCCTGCGGCTAGTGCTGGAAGCTGCTGGCGATGCGCTCGTATATAAGGATTTTTCTTTCATTATTATTTCTTCCTTTCTTTGCATTCCTTTTTTTTTAGCACCATGCATTTCTTTCCTAGCAGTACGGTCCGCGACGTTTTCGCCTTGTACCACCACGAGCCATCCGCGGGACGTGAATTACTGTCCTTTCCCTTTGTTGCCTGTTTCCTCCCTCACCCGTTTTTGCTTTTGTTTTAAAGGCGCCGTCCGCGCGTGAATTGTGACCTCTTTGGGCTAGTGGCTGTAAATAATGCGGCAGTTATGAATTAAAAGGCGGGCACGTGTCAGGAATTCAGAGCGTCTCTGTTTCTAACGCTGCTTTCACTTTCCCCCCTTCCATCTATCTCCCTCTTTCGCTCTCTTTCTTTCCCTCTCTCTGCCTGTCTTTCACTTGGCGTTCTTGACTTTTTTTTTTTTTACACTGCCCAGTTCGATGCCTTGCGTCTTTTCATTTGCCTTTGCAGGTTTTTATTCTCTAATGTGCCTCTTTTTATATTTCTGCGGGCTTGCAATTAAGTGTCCTTTTCGTTTTCTTCTTGTTACAGGTAAGCTCTCCTGCTGCTATCTGGTTGCTGATTTGGTGTCAAAGGTAATGTTCTTGGTGTTTTCTTGTGTTTTGCTTTTCCGTCGTCACGTATGTACACCGCAGCCTGGATTTTAAAGCGCCATTGAGATGAACAAAGAAAAACAAAAAATACCAACGACCGCTCTTTAGTGTGCCCTGTTTTGCGCCCTCCTAATGGAGGTTCTTGCGTAAATTATGACTGCGTTGACAGTACGGTTTAGCTACATTGACCTTCCCATCGCAGCCGCTTTCGTAAATTAGGTCGACAGCGTGTTGCACTCTTCCTTCGCTCTAATCAGTTTTTTAAAAAACGACGTGGATGGGACGCTTGCTTTTGTTGCAGCGTTTTGGTCTATCGCTGATGAGTAGCAGAGGCTAGCCGCCATGAGTAAATTCTTAGTTTCAGTCTGTTCGTCGTCATTGTCTTTTTGGCACTCTTTGACTGTAGCCAGAAGTAGATTTCCTCGAAATTCTTCGAAGGAAACAGAGGCCCTGCTCACTACAATCGTTTCGTAACTAAAGTTTGTTACATTCGTCACGAGAACGAAGAAGAGCTGGAGCATTGCTTTTGACTTGGCTTCTGCTGTCAGAAACGTGGATTCAGCTTCAAAAACAAGGAGCGGTGCCACGACGCTGCTCCTATGTGCAAATTAAGCTACACCCCTGTCTCACAAGCATGCACTCTCAAAGGCCACTGAGTTGAGAGCCTTCGAGATTCTCAATATCTAGCGAACGGGAAATATCGGGGCACCAATGCGCATGAGCAAGACAATAACCGGAGGGGTGTTACGGTCCTGCGCCTGCGCACTGGGGCCTGCTATTTTCCTATGCCCCTAGCCGATAGAGTCCCGTCATTCTAACAGTCCCTACGGAATAAAATGTTAACGCGCTGCAGCTGAGGGCTTATGGTTATTCCAACAATTGTCAAAGACTCACCCCCAATTCATAAAAAATGCTCAAGTTTATATATAATGCGGGCCTATCTTAATATGGTAATTCATACACCATTCCGTGTGGCCCGAAAGCGTCATGTGGATTATTCTATTCCTTCAAGACTGCGTTATTTGTGTGATTCGAACAAGGCAAAATAACGCCAATGTTTGAATAGATCTACCAAGGCAAGCTTCGAGTTAAGCCCGACCGAAGAAACAGAGAGGTACATTTTTTTTTTCATTTTTACTGCCGACAAATAAAGCGTCTAGCAAGTCTTTTGCATGCCATATGTGCAGTAACACCATATGGCATTTTTCTTGTCTCTCGAAAAAGTCTTCTGTTTATGTCGGCTGATACATCTGGTGAGCGTAAAAAGGAGTGAAAATAAAAAATAACAAGCACTGGTTAAGGAAACTGGGCTTCTGTAGCTTTCGAGGCAAGCGAACATTCTCAGTGTAGCCTCATTTTTCTTCTAGCATGTCTGGAGCGAACAATTAATTTTCCCGCGCACAAACGCGACACGGCCCCGCCATACTTTCTATTCGCGTCATATACGCAGGCGACGAAATGGTCATTTTGCTGGGAATTAACGACCGTCGGCGCCAGAGCCGGCACAAGAGGAATAAAAACAAAAAGGAAGCCGTTCTATCACACGGTGGTATAACTTCCAGTTCACTTAACGCGGAAACTAAACGCTCAGATAACGATCAGCGCATGGGTGATTCGCGTGAATCAGCCATCGAACAAAGACTCGGGAATAGCCCCCGACTACTTACTTCGTGGACCGTTCATTTATTTTCATTTTTTGTTTTCAGATCAAGTAGGAAAGCCGAAAGAAGGAGGAAACGGAACAGGAAAGAGGTCTAATCGTAAAAAACAAATAATTGTAATTTGAACCACGCCGCCGCGACGGGGAGACGATTTCCATTCATAGAAGAAGCTTCCAGTCCTTCCGTCGCGGTCGGAACGGAGGCCACTCTTTTTTTTTTTTTTTCTTGTCGACGGGAGCCGCTTGAAAACCGGTCGACATGGCGGGAGCGGATCTGGGGCTTGCACTTAGCGCAGCGTCGGGGGGATTAGGGCCGTAGCGGAAGAAGCCGGCTGAAAAAAAAAAAAAAAAAAGAGAGCGCACTCGTCTCCGCTAGCTCGCTCGCCCGTCGCAGTCATCGCCGCGTGGAACATGTTCGTTCGGGCGCTTTTCGTATGGACGATAATCCCGAAGCATCCGGGCGTACCGCGCGCCGCTCCTCCGTATCCTCCCTAGTCTGACGCTCTTTCGTGCATCGCGCACATTTGTTTTTCCATTCTACACTCCTCTCGCCGTATTACTTTGATTCTGTGTTATCAGTAGCGCAGCGGCTTTTATTTTTTTGCAGTTGATTTTTTTTTTTCGCGTATCATCCACTGCAACTTTTTCTAAGGCGTCTCACTCTCTCCCTTTCTACTCTTGCTCACGCGCTCTGGTGCCGCCAGGTTTTTATAATTTTATTTTTTTATTTTTCTTGTTGCCAGGATCGCCGTGGATTCAATACTCTGAGCTTTCAGAACCCATATCCCGTCGGTTGAGAGGTTCCGTTTTTCGGCCCCTTTTGCGCGCACAAATTTTTTTCTTCGTTTTATATTTTTCTACTTGTCCCCCCAAAAATAAAACCTCTTCGCGGTGAAAACTTCGCGGTGCAACTTTCAAATTTGGATTTTCGTTCGGCTGCGCCCTTTGCACCCCTTTTAAGGGGTCGTTTATTTGCACTGCTTCTTTCTTCACCTTAAAAAAATAAAAATAAACGACAGAGGCAGAGGCGCAATAGCTCCCGCTTTTATCCCTTCTTGTGGCATTGATGAGCAGGCAACTGGGACACACTACTAGGCGGCTGCTACGGCTGCCGGTTCTCTTGGTTTTGTTTCTCGCGCTTTCGCTATGCGGCTTCATTCTTATTCAATTTGTTCGTTTTCCTCTACTTTGTTTTGTTCGTGGCATGATCATTCTTCGTTTCTGAACGGTGTAGCAGCAACGGCAGCTGCAGCAGCAGCAGAAGCCCGCATAAGCCCAAGTTGCCGCTTCTGTCGTCCCTACATTAGTGGCTTTTAGGGAAGCGCGCACTCGGCATCCGCCAAAGGGGAAAGCCACGGGCCGGCTCTCGCTTTGACCAGATCTCATTCCCTCGTTCGCGTCTGCCTGTGTGCGCCTGCGGCTTCCTCCTTTTGGCTTTCTGTCCTCCTATTTTCTTCTTTCTTTCTGTCTCCGCTCGCTATACCTCAATCTGTTCTTCTTGTTTCCATGCTCCACGAGCTGCAGGTTGGCAGCAAATATCAGCCCCGTGAAATTTTATTTTCGTTAACCGAATCCTCCTCCAAAGATTGCGCTCTTATTCTTTGCCTAAATTTTCTTAAACGCAGGCAACCGCTGAAGTTTCTGTGAGGTTTTTTAAAAACAGAAAAAAATCGAAATAGCTGCTGTTCTTCCATACAGAGCAAGATAGACAGAAAGACAAGAGACAGCGAGATGAAACGGCTCGTAGTGCAAACCTTTCTAGAGCAGTTGTATAATGCGCTATTGTGGCGACGGTCGCTGCATGTGAAATCGACCTTCCGCAAATGCTCGGAACACGGACGCAAACAAGGCCTGCGTAGAGCGAGGGATGGCATTTCGGCCACGGTTTACGTAATTCACGCGCGCTTAAAAACCTGATTGTGCCAGGAAACATAGGCGCTGCACAAAAGATCCACGTGCCTGTTTTCCTCAGGAAATGCCCGCATTTGTAGGTGCGCCGGGTGTCTACTCGGGGAAACCTGGGATTGCCAGGGGGAATTTTTGGATCTGGAGAAATCTGGTAATGCTCAGGGGTACCGTCAAAAATTTCCCCATATCAGAGAAAAGGACCGGCTGAAATCAATACGACGGTCTGTAATGAATTGTGGCTGTAGAGCAAGCGCCCAGCACGAAGTCCGCGCGCATAGGCATGGTCACGCATGCCGTGCAAAAAAACAAAACAAATGCGGAAAAGATGCTCTGCGGTTTTAGCTGTGTTGTGGTCGCAAAAAGCTTCTACTTTTTATGAAAATATTTGTACCTGTCCCATGACGCGACTGCTGTAAAAAGGTGAATTTGCGTAAGCAAAGTAGGGCTTGTTGAAAACCTGAAAGAATAATCTCTGATAGCACAAAAAGTACTAGTATATGACGCCCCTATGCTCGCAGAGTGTCATTTGAAAAATTTCCTGACAGTTACTCAAACTGAAGCTTGCCTCGCTCTTGCGAGAGCACTCGCTACGCCATTGAATATAAACTCCACTCTTTTCACCCATCAGAAAACAGTAACAATAACTATTGGCATAATTTCAACGAACTAGCAAAGGTAAGTGGTGGGGTCAGTTAAGTGCTGGTGGGCTGAGAGGGGTGATTGAGTGCTCATAAGAGAAAACTGCTGCCGAAATCGCTGCGCCGATTCTTTTTGAAATTTGATCGCATTTATGGCCGCATTGTGGCTTGGGCTTTACGTGCGGCAAAACTGATATGCGAAGGCTGAGCGGGCTAAGGCTCGAGGAGAATGACGCATTTAAGGCGCTATTTTACAGTTGGAGCTGTGACTTCAGGCGTCGCAAAGTAGAGAGTGTCTTCTTGCAGAACATATAGGGTAGATTACAGTGTTTCACAACAATGTTCTGTAGCTTTCTTGTCATCACCATTACCACACAGTCATTTTAGATCCTACCAAAATTTGGGTTTGAGTCTTCTGAGAAATTCCGGAATTTCGTCATGATACGTAGACTTCTTTCTCTGAACAAAATTACGCCTTGAATTAACTGTACTCATTCTATATAATTCTCCCTCCCCATTAATTGATGTTCGATGGGCGTTATGTATATAATGAGTGATGTTGAGGAGTAAAGTATTTGTGTCAGGAAGTCAGTTTTTTTTATCACAGTTTAGGGGAAACAATGACATTTTGTTCTTTTCTAATTTAAGCTTACATTTGAGCTGTTGGAAAATATTTTATTTATTTACAGAAAATTTTTCCTTCTCTTATCCGCTTCAAAACATAAAGTTTGATATTTGCACATCCACACTGGAAACGAGCCACTCTTATGGCAGAGCCGTAAGAGAAGCAAACGTTGTTTCATAAGTCATATAGCTTCAAGCTAGACTTCCTTCAGGAAAAAACTGGCTCTCATAAAAAGGAAGAGCAAATCTGTTTTCAGTGCTGTGTTTGCAGTTTGAGTAGTGTTTGATGCCTTTGGTTCTTTTATACTGTCCATTATCATTGGCCACAATTTTTTCCTGCCTCTTCAGTGGTCAGGGATTTTTGACTGAAGCAGTCGAGGAAAACATGGAAAAGCCAGGCACCCTGAAAAGAGCAGCTTTAGCTTGCAAGAAACTCTCGTTCAGCAGGCGAAAAAATGTACAGGCATTCATACGATCTCGGGCGACAAATAGGCGTTGCTTTAGCAGTATTGGTTCTACATTACACTTTTACATTGACCTCCTACCCACTGCATCTTTCAATATGATTTTGCAATGGGCTTCTGGTGGGTACAGTGCTCATGGACAGTAGAGTGGGCTGGTGGGAGAGGTCTCGTACGTGGGAGATGCATCTTTACTGGAGGGCGTTTGGAAGTAACCCCCCCCCCCCCCCCCCCCCCTTTCCAACCTCCCACGCACACGCGCAGCCACACGCGCGCGGACCATGACATTTTCGCCGGAAGCTTGCACAAGACTCTTGAATAGGCCGTAAAGCGATCACCGTGCACCGAGATATTTTCAAGTGAGACAGACGAAGTGAAAGGCTATTTCTCCAAATATTCAATAGCACGACAGGATGTTTACTAGTGCATTTTCTAAATGTACGCGAACACTGGTCCTTTCATGCCGACGGACCTCTCTCTTCCGGGGCAATAAAATTCTCCTGTTTGCTTTTTTTTTTTTGTACAGGACGTTAACGAGCATACATTTCGCTTTCTCAAGGCTGGCCTGCGCGAAAAGTTGCTTGCCACGCACCGACTTGGTTCCAATATTTCCTCTCACAAAATGAACAAACCTACTTTTTTTTTTGGCTAATATAACCTTCCGTTGCAGCCCATTCGTTTTGTGTGCCTTTAGCACCGCCTCTTTTTCCCCACTCCCCATTTCCTAAATTTTTGTCCCTCAAAGCAACCTATTCACAGCACAGCAGCTCTGATATTGACCGGTTTCACTTACAGCTCCCTCTGTGAGTATACGTAAGCTACGCCCTGCACTAAGCTTTGACGCAGGGCCCATTCAAAACTCTGCACTCAGGCCGCGCGCAAACTTATCCCCACAGCGAGCGCTGCTTTCCCGAATCGACAGCCATTGGGCGCCGTCGGTGTGCGTGGGCGTTGAACAGGAAGGCGAAATCAATTAGACGCGATTTATCACGCGTTGTGGTGTCCGGGACCCGGGGCAGAAGTTCCTCTCGCGGCGCGGCCGACGAGTCGATCGTCTGGCACCGGTCCAAGCTCGGTAGTGCCTTTGACTTCCCTATAGCCCTCTCCCCTATTCCCTACCCACTTCCCCGCGTCATTCCCCTGCCGTGTCCCAGCGCGCTTTTCCCGACGACAAACAGTCTGTGCGCGGCCATATCCGCTGACGCGCACGCTGGCTTAATCATGCGCGTTTGCGCCAGTCTGGCTTCGTAGCTGCGCCACCGCCACCACCACAACCGACTGCTTCGATTCTGCGCGCGTGCTTCGTGTGCGTGCGTTTGTGTGCGAGCGCGTTGGGTTGGGGTGCGGCCACGTAACAGCGTGATTTGCGAGAGAGGAAGCTTAATTACCCCATCGCATCCCCACCCAGCACCAGCATTCCTCCACTCCCCCCCCCTTGGCTTTTCCCTGGCTGCCGAGTATCTCTCCTGTCTCGCCATCTAGCACCCGCTCTTCTCCCCATCCCGGCCGACAACGACGAGCGGGGAGCCGCGCAAAGCGCTCAGTCGCCGAGAGATTTTAACCCTCTCCTACGACCCGGTGCCCTTTCCCTCTCTCCACTGAAGCTCCTGGACCTTTCAAGCGCGCCCCACACATTCCCCCCTCCGCTCCACACGTGGAGTTAATAGTTTGGGTCAAAAGGTGGCAGCTCGGGTTCGTGTCGAGCTGGAAATAACTCCACGCGTTCCTTTTTTTTATCGTGTTTTTGTTTGTTCATTCTAAAATACGTGACGGTTCGTTTGAGAGCAGATATTTTTCAGCATTTAAGGGCCTACTCGTAATATTTCAGTCAGAAATGGGAGCCCCTGACAATGACAGTGCTTAGAAGGCGGAAGCATGTCATTCAGCACGGGCAAGAGAATTCATTGTGTATGCACCCCTGTTTTTTTCGTTCATTCTCCGGAGCTTTTTGAGCGAAATGTTTCACATTGGGGTCAATGTTCTTGAATCTGAGAGACTGATGATTGCAAACAGTTTTTGTTCAACTGTACACCAGTGGTGGGTTAGTGGCCACTGCCTCTGGCTTTCAGCAAGGGGTCGCAGGGTGAACCGCAGCCTCTTCTGCCGCATCTTGCCAGAAAAAAAACACAACAAAACAAAAAAAGAACGAAGTATACCATTCTGAGTAGCGTTCCTATTTTGAATAATGTATCAAAAATTTCCTGCGCGGAATTTCCAATTTCGGATGCCTAGAAGATAAGTGCGTTTTTCTCGCGCGCTCGTAAAAAGAAAACGCGTCTCGTGAAGCGTGTTTATTCGGCAAAAAAAAAAGAGAGTTTGTTTTATATTGTTTTAGCACCCTTATATGCTCATTTTCGTGACAACAAATGTTTCCCTTCCAGCACTACTGTTATGACCACAGCTGGCTGATCGTATCGGCTTTGTGGTTGGCTGAACTTACTCACGCATCAACAAAGGCGGCGCGGGCAGCTTGTGGGCCGCTACATCATCGACTGGTACCCTGTTATTTGCCATTGCTATGAACGATTCGGTGGCGTCAATTCTGAACGAGCGATTTGAGCAGGGACTGTCCGTTTCGTTTTTTTCCGCTAGAGCCGTTGCCAAGTGCACCGTGACTATTTCAATGCAGTACATCGATGACCGATAATTTGTGTCGGCCTGAGCAAGCAGAGGCATTCATTAGCTAACGATCGTAAGTCGCGACAGAAATTGCTGTGCAAGAAATGAGCTCACCGTGACACACGCATGTCTCGTGCTTAGTGTTCCTAACTTTGATGTTAATTGATTTTATGGTGCCAGAACAATCCTCTGAGCACTCATCTGGGCAGTCGTGGTGTATCGACGGTGTTTCCAGACTAGCATAAACTCGTATTTTGGTCGATGAAATAGCGTTCACGTACTGAAATACGACCCTGGACTTCAGCTGTTAGGGGAGATATGAAGCTCCCATGCTAGACAATCATGGTCATGTGTAAACAATTTAATGGAAAATATAAGTCACATGACCTTTTGAGAATATCATCAGCCTGGCTACGTCCATTGCAGAACGGAGGCCTCTCCCATATCCCCCCAAATAATCCTGTCCCGTGCCAGCAGCGGTCTCCTTACCCCTGCAAATTTCTTAATTTGATCCGCCCATCTGACTGGATGCCGCCTACTGCTGTACTTACCCTGTCTTGGAATCTCCTCCCCGAAAGGTCATCGGTTATGTTGCCTTCGTTATCAATACCCTGCCTATGCCCATTTCCTCTTCTTGATTTCGACTGTGATATCATGAACTCGCGTTTGTTTCCTGACCCACTCTGCTCCTCACCATTTTTCTTTCCTTAGCTCGCTGCGCTGTCTTCGATTTGACTTGAACCGCTTTCGTTAGCCTCTACGTTCCTGTTCCATAGGCGAGAATCTGAAAAATACAGCTGTTATATATTTTCTTCTTGTGGGACGCCGGTAAACTGCTATTCATCGCCTGAGAGTACTTGTATATTGCACACCACCGCACTCCCAGATCTGCGGTCACTGCGTGTCCGAAGTTGACGTACTTCCTTACCAATTTCAGTGTTTTAACGGTATGTCACATGAAAACTAATCGATTCCATCACCTATTAATGGGGTCCGTCGATTCAGTTACCGAGACAATCTGTTACGTGACCTCGCTAAATGATGACGTCATTTCATGCGAACGACGACCACGAGATCCCGGCAGAGTCTGCCTATAAGTCCTGATGCTGTAAAAAAATTTCTCAACTTAAATGCGAGTGAGATCTGAACGGTTTATGTCTGCTACGTTGTCGTGCTTTCCACCCGTGCCCCGCAGAGTTCCAGAATGCGAGCGTCGGCGGCACCCATACCGCGGAGGGGAGGGGGGGGCAGAGAGTCCCTGTTATCGAGACAGGCCGCGCGGGGGCGTTTGTCTTCTCGGCCCCGCCGGCATCCCACCGCGCCTGGGAGATGTATGGGCCCGCGCTGCCTGTTTGTTTTCCCGGGGCATCGCCAAGAGAGGGTGGTTGCACGGCCATCTGCGCGGCTGCGAGCCAGAGCGAGGCGTCGATCCTGGAGGAGCTGCTTCACCTACTGGGCCCGACGTCTCCGCTGCTTGGCAGCGCGCTCAGACCGAAGCATTTCTCAACGTAACCGATAGGTGGCCTAGGTGTTTAGCCCCGCTACACGTGCAGTGTGGCGGACATCACTTGTAGTGCTCTCCAAACATTTGCTAATCATCCAGTTTTTTTTTTTTGCTTTAGAACCGGGAGCGTATTTAAGAGCCAACCTCACCATCTTTAGCAATAGCCTTGAGGTGACAGATGGTCAAGAAATGAATCTTGCTAATTTGGCGGGCCAGTGCAAGGATTGCCTATAACTCAACCAGTTTTGAACTAGACTTTTTTACACTTGTAATTTTTAGGGCAATTGCTGCAGTCGAAGATGTCGAATTTGTGCTAACGAAGCCGAAGGGACAACATAAGAGCTATTGTTGCCATGATTCTTTTTTAATTCTCTCCTTAACCATGGCAGCATTTTACTGGTGCTATTTTGTAGTTCACCTTCGGCGTCTTGGTTGCCTTATTAGAGACTCGAGAAACGATGGCCGGTAACAAAAAAAAAAAAACACGCAGTTTCTACTTGCACACTACAGCATGTTTTCTTTCAGCACCATCTGGGCCGAGTAATACACTCTAGAACACGGCTAGGAAGCAAAAAATGACACCTTTATATGCATCTTTGGGCTCTCTGAAGATGGAAGTTGGCTCCACTCGAGACGACACATTGGCAGTGTCCTTGGCAAAGTGTGCTTGTTTCCGGTCACTCAAAATTTGTACCAATCACGGTTGTTCGGATGAAACACCGCAACTCGGAGGAAGCTCGACAACGCACATAGGAGCGGAGAGGCGCCGCTCCGTTGGGACGCATCCTCTCGGCAACTCCTTGAGCACCGTTTTCTCTCACCAGCCGGCACCGGGGCCGCATGACGTACGACGCTGTCCGGGTGGCCTCCCGCTGCCGCAGCCTCGGCCGACACGGCGGACGTCTTCCTGCGTCTAGTCCGTATAAATCGGCCATCCTCCATTCCAGCTCTCGCGTCCGCGCTGCCGGCCCTACGAGCGACGACGCTAAGCCACGGGTCCTCAATGCCGACGCCAACGCGACCGCCGCAGCGTTTTATCATCCCCGCTTGCCTCGGTACGGTGGCTGCGAGCCACGCTGCGGGACTAGAAGAGCGGGAATCACGTGACAATGGCGCCGAAGCGTAGAGAGAAGTGGTTTCCGGACGAGACAGAAGAATGGAATTAAGAGGCAGCGCTGTCATGATGGCAACCGGCACGACGCTTAAACGGTGGTGACGGGAACGAGGCTACCAGGTCACTCGTTGATCGCCTTAAGGGTCTTCATGACGTCCTGCAGGATGTTCGTCTTGGCCTGCGCGTCGTCGAAGTCCAGCTCTATGACAGTCTCCTCGCTGCCCCTGGTCGGAAGAAGCATGGCCCCCGGTGCATGGCCCACTCCCGAGCCTTTCCTGACGTAGTAGGCGAGCAGGATGAGCAGGGCCAGCGCTGTGACCAGAAGCAGGGCCCAGACGATGATGGCCTCCGGCGGCGTGGCGCTCAGCGGATCCTGGACGGAGCCGTCGTCGTCGGGGTCCTTGGCGTACTGGACGATGCGGCGCACCTTGTTGAGGCTGCTGGGCACCCGCTTCACGACGGACTCGACCTGCAGCAGCCGCAGGATGTCCTCGTGCGTCGGCGACTCATCGCCGCTCATCGCCAGGCAGCTGTGGGCGCCGCGCCTCCGCAGCGCTGGCTGGCGCACATCAGCCGGGAGTTGTTTTGCCTCAGACGCCTCGCCGTTGCATCGCAGACATGGCGCAGCGCTGAGCCTGGCTCGCTCTTCTTTCTCATCATCGGCGCCCGCCTCTTTGGCTCTTCCACATCCGCACGCAGTCGTCTTTGTTTTCTTTTGTTCTCACCCCGTGCAGTCAGAAACGGCTAGCGTTATCGGAGCGAAAAAGAAGAAAAGAAAAAAGGATGCAGCACATCTGTGTCCTTCATTTTTTTTTCATCCTCTCCCTGCCAGTAAAACTTTTTGTGTTGCTCTGTTTGTTCTTCTTCTTCGTTCTTCTTCACTCGTTGTTGCTTGTTGTTTCTTCTTTCTTCTTAGTAGGTCCCGTTTCCCTGCTTAGCCCAGTGAACCTCTCGAATTGGCCGGATTAACTGAGAACACTTTTAATTAACATTTGATTGCAGCAAAAAGGTACAGTACAGTTATAACGATGACAGCAGCATAGAAAAGAATAACTGAGCTGGGCCGCCCCTGGACTTAGGACAGTCCGTCGTCCTAAGCGAGCATGCGGGAGGAAGTCCGTCTCCTACCGAGCTCCGACTTCAACTCCAATTCCATCTCCATCTCCAGCCGCCGCATGGCCACATCTGAATCTGCTGCATTACCTGTTCCCTTCGCTGCTCCCGTCACACTTTCTGTCCCCGTCAATTGATCTATGCTAGACTCTGTTGTGTTACTACCACTTTCATCTGTATTCATTTTTGCCACCACTGCACCGCTATGTAGGATCATACAAAAGACCTGTGACTCGCCTTAACGCCTCAGCTCCGCGTCAGTGGGTTCCGAGGACCAGCAGAAGGACCACTCACCTTCCTACAGGAATTGCATGCCCTGTCGTCCCCGAGACACCCGCGTCTGTTGATCTTGCGTCTCTCCCTCCGGTCGAGTTTAGGCACAGTCTCCGTCCCTTGCCGCCCGTAGCTCTCGCTGCTCCTTCTTGTGGTTGACTCCCCCGGTGTTCTTCTCCCGTGTGCGTTTCTTTTGCCTTTACTATGTACAGGTGAATACCAACCTTTACCTCCCGATTCTTTTCCGATCCCCCATTGTGGGTATGTGCCATTCTGTCAAAGGCTACAACAACAACAACAACAACAACAACAACAACAACAACAACAACAACAACAGTAGCATCATGGTTGCTGATAATGTGGTAAATACATCCCTTAGCTTCTAGCTGGTTAGAGTCCTCTCCGCATCTTTTTTATGGATGCATCTTTTGGCCACGTCTGCCACTTTTGGAGCGGCGTACGCTCAGCTGAATCTTTCCCTTTATCGTCCTGATATTATCAACATTTCTGGCACTGCAGAAGCAGGTAATCTTGCTGAGGCCAACGTATTGAATCCTCGCTTGCCAGGATGTCTAGCTCTGTTTCACCTGCGCCTTCTTTTTTTTTCTTTTTGCTGTGGACAA
Source organism: Amblyomma mixtum (assembly GCF_055824585.1). Taxonomy (NCBI): domain Eukaryota; kingdom Metazoa; phylum Arthropoda; class Arachnida; order Ixodida; family Ixodidae; genus Amblyomma; species Amblyomma mixtum. The sequence goes on along the minus strand of NC_143013.1, from coordinate 27,354,793 downwards.
GAATTTATTCGCCATTTTTGTCAATACTGCCGCCGCTTCTCTTTTTTGGTAAAAAAAGGTTTTGACAGGGCCTTTGCTTGAGCTTGGCCTGAATATGGCCACTTTTATTTCGCTCTATGACCTCGCCAGCATGCCCAAGCATATCAACACGAAGTTTGTTTCAGCGTAACATTTTGCATTCTGATCACGTCAGCCCTCCGATGAAACTTCTAATATACCTGATTCCTTAAATGAGTTTCTTTGTACTATCCTGCTTTAATTATGCGCACCTCACTTTGCCGAGCCGAGCGTGGTTTCGTCTACTTTTATGTCAGCGTTCTCGAAAAATTTGTGTCGTGCTGATCCTTCTTCCTACGTCATTCAATCTTTGGCCGATCCCCCATTGTGTGTATACCGCGCATACACTCGTGTAAGGGCCGCACTTTTCTTCCTAGATTGTCACAGGGAGCAGCCCTTACACGGAAACCGAAGTTTCGCACTCAGTTTTTGTGCGAAAGCATTACTTCAGTGGCAAGGCTGAAAAACCAGGGGTATATGTGAAGCCTCAACCTTTGATTTTTGACAGAGCGTGCTCTGTCAACGCGTGGAGCCTGCACCCCCCCCCCTCCCTCTCTCTCGCCTCCTCCTCCCCTCCTCTCCCCATGTGCGGCTACCGATAGCGGCTGCCGAAGAAAGTGACTGCCGACCAAAAGAACAGCTCAGAAGAGCAGGTAGTGCGACTACACTACACACGAGTTAGTGAGTTTGTACGTGCCACCGAACAGTCAGTGAGACCCACAATTCCTTATTTCGTGTCCTTTTTATCCCCAAGCAGCATGAAAACTCCGTAAGTTTGGAAAAAAGAGATAATCTCAGTTCTCAAAATTATCTGAAGCTCCGAAAAATTCCCCTTTTGTCAAATTTCTCCTCTCAGATACTCTGAAAATAGAAAAATTCCACCAATGAAACATCATTTTTTAGAAAGCGTCTGAAATGGGGCCTTAATCTGCCATGTCTTTTAGCTCAATCTAAGCCATAGCAAACAGTAGCCGTGCTGCTTGACACTGCAAGGTGTTCTCACTTGGTAAGTTCATGTAAGTTGTTGAAATGGCTGTAAGGCGCGATAACGTAAGTAATAAAGGTGGCCTTCGACCAGTTTTTTTCAGGATCAGTTACAACAACGTCGGAGCACTGTTATCAAATTCTCTAGTGAATAGTTAATGCTCTGAAGCTGATAAGAACTGCGTTTCCCCGTAGCCTCTTCTGTCGCGTCTCCTCAGGTTATGTAATGTCACATTGCCCATACGAAGGCCAAGCTATAGCTCCTCACAAAAGTTTTGCGCAGTAATTACGGTCTTCGTCTTCCCTCGAAAAAGTCGGCACCCACTAAGTATGCGCCATGCCCTCTTCGTCACGGAAGGAACTGCATCGCTCCTCGCTTCCCCATTCGTCCAGGCGGGACGCGGTCAAGTGGCGGCAGCGTAGTCCGAGACTTCTAAAGCCCCCAAGAGTTTTTCAGAAGCGCGTAGTTTGCGATATGCGCAAACACCCAGAAGCAACCAAACAGAAGAGACCAAATGAGACGCTGCGAACGAAGCGGTGGAAAGACTGGAGCACTAGGGACGACGACGCGCCACTCCACGGCCGGCCAAAGCGCGAGCCAGCGAGTCTACCTTCCGCAGCGCGGCGCTTTTCCTCCAAACAACGGTTGCCGCTTCCCAAAACCCCGTGTGTTCCGGGTGGGGAGGCTCGGTCTCTCATGAAAGTTGAGAACCGGCGCGACCGCTCGACCGGAGCTTCCCCCCGCCGCCGCCGCTCGTCCTAAACTAATTACCGCCTTAATTAAAGGAAGGCTAGCAAGTACGCTCAGTTCACAAGCTCGCCACCTCATCCCTTTTGACCCCCTCCTCCTCCCCTTCCGATGCGCTGCCCACTCTCGACCCTTCAACTTCCGTATTACCTCTCAGTAGCGCCATTTCCTCCTTTCTTATTCTCTACACAGGACGAGCCACGTTCCTACCTCTTCCTTCCCGTTTATCCCTTCTCCTGTTTCCCTATCTTCTACCTCTGCTCTCTCGCCACACAGTTCCCCGTTCTTTCCCCCACTTCCCTCGGTAAGCGCGCGCTCGCTTGCACCGAAGAAAGGCGGAAGCCAAGCGTAGTGAGATCCAATTGAAGCTGCGTGCCCTCTTTGTCCACCAGCCCGCGTTTGGCGCTGCAATCGAAAAGGAAAATAGAGGCAGACGTAGGTCGAATGCGCCCGTTCTCGAGTACGAGCCCCCTCCAGTCGGCACAAAACGATGCGAATGAGAAAACCTGCCGCAGTTCTTTCTCTCGCTTTTGCTCTCTCTCTTTCTCTCTACGTGTACAACAATGGTTCGTGTCTCTGGATGCCAAGTAGCCACTTCCCCACGGAGCTCGAAGGACGTCGCTTGCCGTCATTCGGGAAAGTGTCGCTCCTGATCCTCTCTCCTCCACTCTGCCCATATTCGCCATTCCATTCGTAGTCTAACCAAATGCTTTCGTCCCCCTCTTTCCGTAACCCACGCTGAGAACCCGCCGACGCCCGGAGCAAAACTGCCTCACCGGCAACGCCGAGCTGGAACAACACGCTGCTGGCAGCGTCTGCAGCGACGTGCTGATGCAAACCAGCTGCCCTAACCCGCATTCGTTGCTTTCCCCCTCCTCGTTGCTCCCTTTTCAGCCACGCTTTCGATCGTGTTCTGTGACCTGTGCAGAGACATTCGACGCGAGCGGCTAATTGAAGTTGCATACGTAACGCGACCCCCTCACCTCCGTGCCCATCCACCCTCACTTTTACGCACTCCATTTTAACGAGAAGATAGCCAGATCCTGGCGTGGTGCTGTGCGGTACCGATTTCAGCAGGTGTATCCGTCGCGCGCCCGGAATTCGTGGTGGATATGCAAGCGAGCGGGCGTCAGAGCTTTGGACACTGAATGTTTGGGCATTGAATGGATTGCATGTCTCGAAGTTAGAGTGACTGTGCGGAATATCTACAAAGAGAAGTGATGATACTTTGTACTCCGGAGTTTCACAGTGCAATCTTTCGGCGCCTTTCGACAGTAGAGCATGTAACAATTGGCTGGTGAAATACCGTGTTTACTTTCAAAACAAGCGAATTTCGCAGGCTAAATGGACATCACGCATTAGTCGTCAAAATTTGCCAGAATTTAATCAACCCCACGTAATAAAACCGCCTTCTTAATGGGGCATAATTTTTTCACACAAAGTGCGTCCTTTATGCGAAGCAATACGGTAGACGCGCTCCTTGTAGGCCTCTTTTACGTCGTCGAGATTCTTTGAAGTGCATTTGCGTACGAGTTCTTCAGATTGAATCACATTGTTTTTTTTTCTCTGCCTTAATAGGCAAATTGTTTATAATTTAATTGTCAGTTTTCTTGTTAAGTTATTAACCCACCGCAGTAATTCTGTTGTCATTAAACGTTCCAGCGATTCGTGCAAACCTTTCTAAGCTCTACTAAACCTAGTTGGCGATCGTTGAAGGTTAAGCCGCAGTTTTCCAACAATTATTTTTTAATGCATCGTAACAACTTTAACCTAACCGAACAAGACCTCCTACCTTCTGGCTGAGTTAGATCGGCTGCACTTCCATACTCCTGGTATGGAGCGCCATTCGCGAAATGACGAAGCGCCATTATGTATGCGGTGGTTGTTTAGAGTTCAATGACCGGACTTGCTTGTGAAGTGGAAGAGGGAAGAGGGTACTCATGGCGGACGCTGCACATCAGGGCAGGGATTATCGAATTCGTCGTGTCCAAACCGGGAGGTCTTTTGTGCTGATCCAGGACTAACTATCGCTGCGTGTCAGCAGTTTATTGATTTATTATTATTTTTGCATTGAAGTTTTCAGGCACCGAGGAGATCTCAACGTCGTCGAACATGCTGTGTTCACGTAGAATAAAATATATTATAGTCAAGCTTTAAGCGCAAAATTATTGTATGAAGAAAAATAAAGATGTGAAAGCTCACTGTCTGAAAAAAAAAGGGCGAACGCACGTAAAAAGTCATCAAACAAGTGCTCAACTAAAAAAAAAAAGCAAATAATATACGACCGTGAAAACAAATGTTAATGAATGCCCCACCAGTCGAACGGAAACAAGTTCGGATGAGAGCGACAATGCCAGAAACGGCACGCACTGAAAAATACTTGGCATAACTTTCTCAAAAGACCATGTTAACACGTTCGCACCTGCTCACTTGATGCCAGAACGAGGTATTCGCGGATGTACGCTCCTCACCTTTCTGACGGGAAACGACAACCTCACATAACCTAACCTAACCTAACCTAACCTAACCTAACCTAACCTAACCTAACCTAACCTAACCTAACCTAACCTGACCTAACCTAACCAAACCTAGCTTCAAGATATTTCTCGTCGTTCCTCGCCCTCGTCCAACGCGTAGCGACTAACATATACCCCCTCCACCTCTTCGCCTTCCATTACCTCCCGACGAAAATTGTGTACGAACATTCGGATCTGACGTCTGATACGAAAAGATTCTTAAAAACAATACAAATGTAACAAAAAAAAACGAGTAGTAAACACGACAATGTGAGACATTCGACATTCTCACTGTCGCCCACTCCTGGTTGATCAATACCGCATCCTCGAAAACGGTCGAACAGCATTTTTCCGTCCGATTCACTGTGAGGTGCGCACTCGCAAACCGAGACTGGGAGGCGCTGTGCATTCGGGGCGTGCGATCGTCGAGCGAGGATGAGGAGGAGGAGGAGGACACCGCTGCTGACTCCGCAAACTTCCCTCTCCCCTCCTCCCTCTTTCCCGAACCTCCGGTTCGAACACGACAATTCCACCCGCGCGAGTGCCACCGGCGGCCCTAGTTTAATTAGAGCGCGCGGCGAACCTCGCTTTGCCTCGCAGCCATTCGGTGTCGCTTCGGCGGTTCGAGTATTGTCAGCGCGCCCGTCTTTCTCTTGCCCCTAGACACCCTCCCTTCCTCCCTTTCCTTCCCCAATGCCAGCGCCGCCGCACAAAGCGAACGCGCGCGGATCTGCGGGAACGGGCGGACGAGTGAGGAGGATGGTCGGTGTTTGCGATTGGGAGCTTTTCCACCGAACAGCGGCGACGCTCGCTTCCTTTCGGGCTTGGTTTTGAAAACTCTTCAGTTCCTCGCCTCCACTCCGACCCCATTTCCTCGCTCTGGCCTTCTTCCTTACTTTCCATCCCTTCTTCCTCCGTGCGCTTTTTCCAGGCTACCTTTTGTGGTGCCCTAGCGTGTCTCGTTGCCATGTCGTGGTGTTCCCTATTTACTTACTTGCTTTCTCGTTCCTTCCAACGACGTTCGCAACTCGCACGTGCGGAATTTTAATCGATGTAGGGCTGATCTCGTATTGCAAATGCGACAGGCCGTGCTTGCGGACTTGCTTGCGCATTTGGTCGCCGGTTTTAAACAGGCGAAAGACAGATGCAAATGTTGCCCCGACGCAAGTCGCTGTCGGGCTACAGACTACACGACAGGACTCTTTGTCGCACGACAGAAGAATCTGTCGTGCGACAGAAACTTCGTGTTTTTGTTGCGATTTATCGCGCCGACTCGTCTAAACGTTCAAGCTGGGTCCAAAAACGGCGAGTGAATCGACTGCCTCTAACAGAACCAATTCGTTGTAATAGTGAGATCTTGAAGAAGTAGTTATTTAGAGTGAATTCACCACGAGCTGAATGCAGCTTGCACTTTTTATCGTTGTCCGGTGTAACGCTCATGATTATCAACTTTTCTGCCACTGCTCTAAACGTTGCCCTGACTGCCCACAATATCGAGCAGATGTGGTACTCTTTAAACTGAAAGGAGTAAAACGAACGTAAGCTGTCCTCTGCACGCCCCTTTAATATAAAGGTGTGCGGTAGAGGACAGCTTACGCCATCTTTATTCCCATACAGAGTATTAGTGTTTACAATGTAGTTCTGTAGTGTAGTTCTGTAGTCGGGAGTAGTATCAGGTAGTTACCTTATACACGCCCATCGCGTGCCTTTACATGTATTCTGGACTAAAAAGAAAGATTTGGTGTTTGTTGGCAGAGTGAGCGTTTGTTTTCCTCTGTTTCGTGACTAGTACTTCCTAATCAGCCAAGGCAAAAGTTTCGCCAGGGATCTTTTAAAGCGATGCAAGCAGGAGGATGCGAAATGACGAAACGGAAGGCAGACGGCAAATTGAGCTCTCTTGGTGACCCCCTTATCGGCCCGTTCCTCGCAGCACGAAGAAGAAGAAGAAATCATTTTGGGCTGAAATGAAAATTGTTTTCTCGAGGAACGAACCCGTCCGTCCGTGCGGCCGCTCAATATCTGTTCCACTCTGTGTTTCGCGGGGCAAAAACGACATAAATTGGGCCGCTTCAATTCAACGCACTTTGTTCTAGCCGCGCTCTCAGTCTTCTCTACACGAGTGAGAGTGGGCCTTTGAAACCGACTGCATTTACTAAGTAGTAGTAGTAGTAAAAGATCTTTATTCGACCATAATTTATAGGCCGAGCACGTCGACCGCCTGGGCGACCAGAAGTCGCTGTTCTTCTTCCCCTTCAGCGCCAAGCCAGTCGAGCCAGGTGGTGATGGATAGAGAGGGTGGGGGGTAGGAACCCGACTGCTGAGCAGCCCGGCAATAGAAGAGGCAATGGGTCAGGTCCAAATAGATACAGGGGCAGTTGTACAATCCTACTAGGAAGTCGGCCGATGATTCAGTTGGCTTTGTCACTTCCTAGTACAGATTTCAACAGAGTTTAGACTACTTTTAGCCTCGAGCCCAACCGCGAAGTTGCGAAGAACAAAAAAAAAAAAAAGACCATCACGGAAGAGCCTTTTACAGCACTTCCATTAGGCACCTCAGCACCGCAATAGCCACTACTGCTGGAGTCGTTTTGCGGTGGTCATTTGTCTTAAAAGATTTTTACACGTGCCGCGAGAGTACACTATCTTTATTTTTATTTTTATTTTCTTTCCCGTTCAGTATGCATGCATTTCAGTGCCGCCTCGGCAGAGAAGCCGCTCCGCAGCGACCGCAAGATCTCGACCACCGGCGGGATATGCCGGTGCCGCGGGGTCCTTTGTTTTCGAAGCGCGAACGACGGTCACTGGCGCGCGCAAAGGACCGCGAGAGGAGGATGACGTCGGCGGTGGGGGTCGGTTATTAATCGCGCGCCTCGTTTCGCGCCCATTAGCCGAGACAAAAGGCCGAGCTGGCGAAAGCATCTGGTGCCGCCGCCGCTCTGCAAGGGCGCCAAGCTGGAAGAGAAAGCGATTACCCTCATCCTCCTCCTCTTTCTCTCTCGCCTTCCAGCGTACACCCTCAACGCGGCACTCTGTATGTGTCCCAGTGCAGTGCCGGTGACATGCAAGCGCTGGTGTCCCCCGAGTCCTCGCTTGTGGTGCAGTTATCCCGGTCTCATGCTAGCGCGCTGCCCTCTGCTGGCTGGCACGAACAGAAAATTTGGGGGAAAAAAAAAAAACAGCGGCGAGTAGCATAGATAAAAAGAGGGTAGACAGAGCGAGAGAGAAATTTTTTTTTTTTTTGCTCCGACTACATCTGCTTCCGTTCTGCTGTTTTTTTTTGTTTTTTTTTTTTTTGAAGAAAAATAAGGCAATGGAGGAAGGGAGGGGAGTTTTTCAGGAGTGACTAGGACGAAAAAAAAAAAAAAACGTTTATAGCGAGATAGCTCTGGCGCCGTCGAGTGGTTACCACAGTGAAGGTCTCGCCCCTCACAACCTTGCCTTCCATTAAAGCAGTAGCAGTGCCGGAACTTACTTCCCCCTAGGGACTTGTCTATTTTGAAGAGTGGCAGGAAACCGTTCCTGCGTCGTCAAAAGCGTTCGGATGCTGGCGAAAATTGTAGCGTTCGGATGCTGTAGCGTTCGGAATTGTAGTGTTCGGAAAAGCGTTCGGATGCTGGCGAAAACTTTTCAGTTACTTTCGCTGACTTCCTCTCTTGGTCGTCGATTTTTTTATTATTCAATTTTTTCACTTTTCTTCTTTCTTGTCAGTTTTTTTATTCTTGATTTTATGCCCCCCCCCCCTCAATTTTTTTTTCTGATTAATTTACAGTGTGGTGCAGCAGTGGCGAAGAAAAACTCAGCTTTAAGGTCAGCGTTATTACTGATTACTGGTTCATACCTTTCCTTTTATCGCATCAGCTGGCGCCCTCTGTCCGCAGCCATTCACCCTACCTTGCACCGCGGGTATTCTGGGATTGCATAGTGCGTTACATGGTATAGTGAGGTCAGTCCTTTTATAATATTTACAACAAGTGCAGGACCAAGGTCACCCCGCGTTCATAATAATAAGAAAGGAAGTTGCGTAAATTACTAACCTTTATAAATGAATCCGTTAACTGGCCATTATTCGCACTGCGGTGCTCTCCTGAAGACGTTCTGTACAGGCAGTGCTTCATCCATTCCCTATGCTGTTATTTAGCAGATTTGCAGCTATAACCTTGTATGGTAGCGTGTGGACACCTTTTCCAATTATCGAACGCGTCGTGCTAAGTACGAATAGGTAAGATTCGTGTCTAGAAAAGTGCGGTTCCTCTAGACGAATGTGCGCAGTGAAACCGCTGGTGTCTTTTGATTCTGAGTACTAATTTCCTCGCACGCAACGCTATGCGATGAATTCCACTGAATTCATTATTTTTGTTGATGAGCAATGCAGATGAGGTAGCCATTAGCCATGTATTGCAGACAGTCCAACTCTGTTGAGATGGACACGTCTCTGACGAAGCCCTCTTGAGGCATTTATTGCAATTTTTTTTTCCACGACCTGATGCTTGGGCGATTTGGCTGTATATACAGATAAAGCTGTTATAACTGTGTTGATTCCTGTCTCACGCCTTTTATGCGAAGCATATTACTAGAGCTACACTACAGCCCGTCGAGCGCGGCGGTGGAGCTACCATTGACCTTTAGCGTGACCACGTGACACCACGTGACAACATGACGTCACAGCAGAGGAGAGATGGGCTGCCGGCTCGCGCGGTCGGCCGCGGCGGTGGAGGCTCCACATCAGAGGCGCTGCAGCTGACCACGTGACGCTACAGCAGCGGTATAAAGCTGAGTTTTTCTTCAGTGGTATTGGAGTATCTGTTCTCGCTTCGGCGAGCGCGGCTTCGGCCGCCTATCTGTTTTTTGAGCAGCGTCCGCTCCGGCGGATGCAGTTGTTGCTGCGACGCGCGTCTTTTCTTTCTTCTCTCCTTCCTCTGATCTTTTAACTCTCCTCTATCTGCACGTTGGCAGCGGTGGTGGCTTGTCTAGAGCCAGTAGCAGGCCCGTGCAATTTCATTTTCATGCTTCTCTCAGTCACAACAACAAACAACTCTCCGGGCACTTACGGGGCGCCCAGGTGTTGGGATGCCGCCTAGAAGCAGGGCTGATTTGAACGAGAAGCGAAAGCTTCAGCGTGCCACAGAGACCGATGAAGAGCGGGATGAACGTCAACCAAAGAAAGCCATGTATTACCAAGCCTAGCCATCAATATGCTTCGCATCTGACTAGGCTTAACCTTAGCTAAGCCTCAGCCATTTTTTAGATTCGCGCTACAACAGCTTCGTCAATATTTCTTTCCCTACTATTGGTTGCACATCTCTGCAGTAGAGCCTCGTCGCATTGTACAAATTGCTCTTCACATGTTGTTGCAAACATGCAGAGCAGTAAGCCACAGTACTCTACACTTATCACGATTAAAAAGCTGTGCATAGCAATGTGGTCACCATTTTCAACGTTGCTTTACTTATTCAAGAGTTTCCCGACTGTCTCCCAAGTTTTCGAAGTCTTGAAGAGCGCTCGTCACAGTAGTGCGCAACCGCCTCTCAGTCTTTCTAAGACTCAACTTTTCATTTTCTGTTTTTTTTTTTATTATTCTCAAGCCGTGGTGTTTTCCGCCCTCACCTTCTATGCGAAAGCCCGAGATAAAGCGTGCAGCACAGTATCGCAAACACCGACGTGGTGCCTTGCGCCTCAACTTCCCCTCCCATTCTTTCTTTCCTTCGCGAGTGCGTGTCAGTGCGCCGCTGCCCCCTTTCTGGCGCAAGATGGGTCATTAGGCAGCAAATATCCCGGCCGACCCATCTTTTCGACTCTGTCCCGCTTATATACCTCTCTCTCTCTCTCCCGCTACCTTCGTCGTCGTTGTCGTCGCTCTTGGACCCCCGCAAATTCACCTTCGAAGTCAGCCCACCGCGCTGGCGTGCTCATCCATGCAAATAATATGCGCCCTTTGTTCCCCGCTGCCGGTGGTCATCTGCAGGGCTCCCCGGCGGCCGCCATCCCCTGCTCAAATTGCTTCTGTCCGCACGGTGGCGCTCGCGTCGCGTGGCGTGCCAGTGTCCACGGTGGCGGTCGCAGCACTCGCCCACGTCACCACGGCTTTTTGTACGACACCCCTCCCCGTTTAATAAAGCCGAAATTTGCCCGCCTTTTCCGCGCTCAGCCGCACGCGAGTGCGAACACTGGCGCGAGCTCGTGCCCGGGGGCCAACGACTCGTGGAGGTTTTGATGGTCTGACCAGCCTGTGCGGCGGTGTGGGCAGGCGTAAACAAAGCGTTTAAGCTTTTTTTTTTGCCTCACTGTGTGCGTTTGGCCGCAAAGGCTGGCGCACTACGTGCGGTCATGCTGTGATTAAAATCATGCGATGGTGAAAGGTGTGTGCCTGCGGTGCTTCTCCCTGCTTTAGCCTGTAGAAGACGCTTTGGATAGCCTTATGGTCTGGCGCTTTGTGCACCATCCCGCGATTAAAAGACCCTGCAGGATTGAAGAAACTAGTCATTACTCTTACGCGCTATTGTTTTGTTCTATGTTTTTTTTTAAATCTTTTTCTGACCGGGAAAATAAAACGGTTGCGTTATTCAAAATTAGCACATTTTGAATCAGTTCAATATTTCGGAAGCAGTGGTTACTTACGACAGAATAAAAAACTGCGGAACAAATGTTTACGTGAGTGCAATTTGTGAGGCGACTTGCAGGACAGCTGAAGACGAGAGATACAAAGAGTGAGCAGGAACTTTCGAGCCGTGCTTAGGCAACGACGAGGCAAAACTTAAGATCATAGGACAGATGAGTGCCTCGTGGGGCAACACTGCCCCGTATGGACTCCCGTCCGGTTAAGATTCTAGGACCACGGCCTTAAGCTTCACGAGACAGAATGTCATCAAAGCACTGTTTAGATAAAGAGCTACGGGCTTGAATGTCAGCCTATTATAGACTTACTGTGGGCTCATTTTGTTCATATTGCTCTCAAAGAGTACGTGGCCAGACTCACGTGTAATTTTAAGCGGAGAACTTAACTTTCCTTCTCCCTTTTCAATAACTAACTTCATGCTCCTCTCCACGTATAGGATAGCCAACAAGGCGTATACCTCGTTAACGTGCCTACCTTCTTTATCTTCGTTTGTGCGCGCCGGTTTGTTCAGAATTTCTGTTATGGCAATCATACGGTTTCATCTATCGCATCTCCAAAACACGTACTCGTCACACTTCATATCATCGTCATCATCATCATCATCAACCTGACTGCGCCCGCTGCAGGGAAAATGCCTCTCCCATGTCTCTCCAATTAACCTTCTCCTTTGCCAGCTGCAGCCACCGTATCCCCGCAAACATCTTAATCTCATCCCTCACACACTACATGTGTCTAAGGCAGAAGCGAACTTCGCGACGATTGGCCACGCAATCTGTCCGCAGCGTAGATGTCTACTAGCACAGATGTCCGCAGCATAGATGCTCGACCCACGCATGCGCAGACGTACGCAAGAACACTAACATCACTCTAGAAGTGCTATGACTATACAAATCACTAGCTCCACGAATAACAAGAGGTCACAGACGG